>NW_024038994.1:0-140000 GCF_016077235.1 Cyprinodon tularosa | reverse complement strand
AAAATTACAAGAATAAAGTCGTAACATTACAACAATAAAGTAGCAACGCGAGACTTTCTCATAATTCTCATAATTTTATTAAAGTATTCTCAAAATAAAAAATAAAAAAATTCTCTAGACTGGCCCTAATACTGATTTGTATTATTGGATTCCTATGACATTTTTTTTTATTTTTTATTTTTTTATTTTTTTTTTTACTATTTGGACCTGAATTCCTTTCCTTAAAGGAAATAAGGCATATGTTCGTGCTAACATGAGGATGTATCACGTTTTAGGCACAAAACTATAATTTGAATTTAGCAAATAATATGCCTTTACAGTGATAAACGATTAAATGGCTGACAGAAAGAAAAATGGACTAATGAATTTTGATACATTTATGTCGTGTCTCCATTTTTCTTTTTGTGGGGCTTTTACTTTGAAAAGCTGACAGTCGGAGTGGTGTGAGCTTCCGCTGTGTGTTTGACATTAGGTCCGGGTTTTACCTCAGCTTTCTTTATTCCTCCCGTTTCTTTCCCTCTTTAATGCGCCCCGCCAGCCGCATGTGTCTATTTATTTATTTATGCTTTCTGTCTGACAGTATTTAGTTGTTTTAAGTTTTAGTCGTTCCTCCAATGAGAAGGCGTAAAAGATGGAGCTTCACATTTTAGAGCACAGCTTGAAAGTGGCGAGTATAGAGAAGGAGGGGATCGAGGTTTGCACCCACGGATTAATTAAACTCGCCTTCCTGGCCTCCAAAACCAGGTAGGTATCTTCAGAGCCCAGTCCGGCTTTAAATCTGTTTTCTGTGTTTCTGCTGGTGCTGCTGTTGGCTAGCCGGCCGGCTGCTAGTTAACGGCTGTTTATTAAAGCTTACGGAGTTCAGAGCCTAACATGCCGGGTCTAGGGGCTGTTCTCCCGGGCAGCTCTCTGCCCACCGCTCCTCGGCCTGTCCGGCTGTTTGGAGGCTCAGCCTGGAGCTTTGTGGATCCACGCCGGTGCTGGTGTTTATGTTCCGGCTTCCTTTCTTTCTTCCAGGATCATTCTTGTCTAATCTGACAAAGTTCTCCAAGCAAATCGGAGGATTTTAAAGCAGGAAAGTTAGAATGAAAACAGCTGAGGTCGTCATGGCCGTGAATAGGAGAATGTGGGCCCCTGGGCTAGAGCCTGCTTTGCTTCCCTGCCCACACAAGCTGTTTTCAGGCATGCAAATAATGTTATGTCACCTTTCATGCATTCAAATAAAGCTCTGAGTTCCTTACATAAAATCCCCTTAGATCCTTTAAATAGAAAAATAAAGAATTATTACAATAATTTGTTAATTTCTAGCTGTTAGAAAGAATACAGCAGAGTATTAGGCTCAGGATAGAGATTTTTTTTATTTCCAGAATAAAGTCGTAATATTATAAGAATGAAGTCAAAATTATGAGAATAAATTCATAAAATTTAAGGACTTCATATGTCCTTATTTGTCAAACCGATGCAAAAGTATAGCTTTAAATGGCTTCTTTTAGGAGTTGTCATAAAATACAACTTTATTCTCATAATGTTACAACTTTATGCTTGTAATGTTACGACTTTATTTTGGTAATTTTATGACTTTATTCTCGTAATTTTATGGCTTTATTTTCTTAAATTTGCGACTTTATTCTCGTAATGTAACGACTTTATTTTCGTGAAGTTACGACTTTATTCTCGTAATGTTACAACTTTATTTTCTTAATTTTACGACTTTATTCTCATAATTTTACGACTTTATTCTCGCAATGTTACGACTTTATTCTCGCAATGTTACGACTTTATTCTCGCAATGTTACGACTAGGGCTGCAACTAACGATTATTTTGAAAATCGATGAATCGGACGATTATTTTTTCGATTAATCGATGAATCGGACACAAAATATTTTTTTTATATTAACCTCTTTATTCCAAAATAAACATTTTAGACAGAACAAACAAGCACACAAGTACAGGTTTCTCATTAACTGTACTGGTGCTATATGAAAAATAAATGTTTGTGTTAAAACTATGCAAACTTACATGAGAAATGTAGCTGTACATCCACAAAATATAGGGTACTTTGTTTCATAAAGCGCAAAAAAAGACATTTTTGTTTTTAAAAGCCCCTAAGGGGTTCAAACAATAGGCCCCCCCATTTCAACAAATGAGTTTTTTTTAGACTAGAAGAGTTCTGCCTTTTAAGACAGGAAAGTATAGCAGTTAAAGTTGCTACTTAAGAAAATACTTAACCATAGAGATAAAAATAGCCCTGTGATTCAAATTATAAATTGTATTTGGAATAAAAATGAGAACTAGGGGTGTTAAAAAAACACATCCTCCAAAGACAGATATTTACATGGGAATGTGGCAGATAATTAATTGACATATTACTGATCTTGCTGGATTTTATTCTGCTTTACTTCCATAAATTGCAGGATCTTCTTTACTTTCTTTGCCAGAAGATTTAAACTTTAAAAGCCTTGCCCTCATAATTTGCAAATTTATTTATTTATAAAGAAAATATAAACGCTGCTTAAGCTAATTCAAATGAAATTAAAAGTAAAATAAGAAGCCAACCTTATCACTGTCTGTAACCTACTAACAAGCTAAGGAAAGCATCAGATGAGCTACCTGAGAAACTAACTTACGTTTCCCCACTTTAAAATGAAAAAAACACGGTTACTCATCCTGCTGATCAGCTATCTTCACTGCCATTGAAGGCTCCAACGTGTTTTCTTTTCAGGTGCTGCGTCATAACAGTGGTGCTTCCGTGCCATGTTCATTTGTTTTTTACAAAAGTTGCATGTTACGACTTTTTTCACTTTACAAAGCGCAGGCTATTTTAATTATTGTGATCAATTTGCGCCGTCAATCCCGGGGCATGCGCGCTTCATTTGCAGTCTGGACGCTGAGGGTAAACTCCTCACTAAAATTCTGCGGCTCGGACTGCACGCTGAGAGGGATTCCTGTGGGAGAGGGAGAAAGGCGTTGGGATGGGGGAGGCGCCCCACGGCAGCAGCTGCCGCTGGAGGACAAGAGTAGGAACGATACATGCTTTCACGTAAGAGTCACCAAAAGCCGCCAGTGACACCGTAAAAAGTCGCCAGATTTGTCGCTAGTCGCTTTTTAAAAAAATAGTCGCTGGAGGGGTCTGAAAAGTCGCTGAGTTGGCAACACTGCAACTGCGGCGCTGACTCGCTCCGCCATATTTTTTTTTCTTCCCCGGGATGACGGCGGCGGCGGATGACGCATTAATCGCGCGACACAACTAATCGATGATTAAATTCGTTGCCAACGCTTTTAAACGTCGATTTTTATCGATTTTATCGATTCGTTGTTGCAGCCCTAGTTACGACTTTATTTTCGTAATGTTACGACTTTATTTTCGTGATGTTACGACTTTATTTTCGTGATGTTACGACTTTATTCTCGTAATTTTACGACTTTATTCTCGTAATTTTACGACTTTATTCTCGTAATTTTACAACTTTATTCTCGTAATTTTACAACTTTATTCTCGTAATTTTACGACTTTATTTTGTAATTTTACGACTTTATATTCGTAATTTTACTACGACTTTATTTTCATAATTTTACGACTTTATTTTGTTGATGTTACGACTTTATTCTCGTGTTGTTACGTTATTTTCGTAATGTTACGACTTTTTTTTCTTAATGTTACGACTTTATTCTCGCAATGTTACGACTTTATTTTGCAATGTTACGACTTTATTCTCGCAATGTTACGACTTCATTTTCGTAATGTTACGACTTTATTTTCGTGATGTTACGACTTTATTTTCGTGATGTTACGACTTTATTCTCGTAATTTTACGACTTTATTCTCGTAATTTTACAACTTTATTCTCGTAATTTTACAACTTTATTTTGTAATTTTACGACTTTATATTCGTAATTTTACTACGACTTTATTTTCATAATTTTACGACTTTATTTTGTTGATGTTACGACTTTATTCTCGTGCTGTTACGTTATTTTCGTAATGTTACGACTTTTTTTTCTTAATGTTACGACTTTATTCTCGTGATGTTACGACTTTTTTTTTCCGTAATCTTACGACTTTATTCTGGAAATTTAAAAAAAATCTTTAGCCCGGCCCGAATACGTTGTAATAGAGGACACAAAACATTAACAGTTCAGTTAGTTAAATGACAGTTAAGGACAAAAAAAGTTAATGATAGGGAAACCTATTTAAATTGGAATTTTAGTTTTATGAAATGGCAGAAACTTTTTTTAAGATATATATTTTTTTAAATTTATAAATAATTTTTATTATGGATAGATTTAAGTTTTTGCAGCTCAGAATTCAGAACATTAAGCGGTAAATGTCTGCAGCTGCCTTGTTGGTGTACTTCTATGAAAGGACAGACTGACACAAATATTAAATAAAATAATTTCAATGTTGCAGATATTGTTCAAAAGTCATTATAACAATTTAACATGACATGAATGTTTAAAAGAACTATTTTAAGTTAAATAAATAGTACTAGTTAACGGTATAGATCGCAGGTATTCGGGCTCTCCATGCTATTGAATGGATGTTCAGTGGAAGACTGTTTAGTTAAATATTTGTCTATTTATCGTAAAGTTATCAAAATTGCGGCCCAGAGGCTTTTGCAAGAATTAAAATATATTTTTTTACCCAATTCAAGAATGGTAAACATTTGAACACATTGGAAATTTTAGTTACAACACCAAGAATTTACCTTTTATTTTCCCTTTTTACACATAAAAGAGAGACAAGCTTTTAAATTGTTTTACTGAGAGGGCCTTTGATTTCTTTGCTGAATAACGAGAGAGCGAGCCATGGGTCCATTCCCGTTTTCTATTGCTTACAGCAGTTGTTGCAGCATGTGGAGCGATCAATTATAGCTTTCTGCTATTTTTGGTTCATCTAAGAAAATTGACCTCATGATAACGCAGGCTAACAAGTAATTGTGGTTTTGTAAAATGAGTAAAAAAAGCTAAAAACAAAAAACGGGGTGTGGTTCAGTTGTGGCTGTCTTCTTGTAATCAGCTCTCCCTCTGTCTGTCTGATGCCACCGATAGCGATAACAATGCTGCTCTGATTAATTGCTGATAAAACGCACATCCTTCAGGTTAATCTTTACCTCCACGGCATCCAAATCAACTCAAGTTGCTTTGAAGCTTCATGCTGTCTGTGTTTATTACAGACGGGGCCTCATAATCATATCGCTTTAATCTGAGCTGATCTAATCAGTCAGCGTCTCAAACTACTGATGTTGGCCAATTTTTCCAAAGAGGAGACGGTAAGATCAATTAGTTAATTAATCAATACAATCTATGCGACTTTATTGCTGCTTCTTGTTCATGTGGAAAGAATAGACTGAGCTTTTATAGAGATAAACTCAAGACACAAGAAAACCAAAAAGGATTCTTAATTAGGGCTGAAACAATTAATCAGATTAATCATGTTAAATCGATTATTTAAATAATCGTCAACTAATTTAGTCATCGATTAATCGTTAACTGAGTAAAGAGACTATAAAACATGCATTAAGCTGACATAACAACCCATTTAGAGCAGTAATTATACCAAGATTGTTATAAAAAATAAATAAATATGTAAAAATTTTGCATTTAAGATAAACTTTTCCATCTGTTAATGTGCTCTATTCAGAATTCCTCAAGCGGAAAAGTTTTAATTTCATAAAAAATCTTTAAGGAACCTTTGACTTTTCGATTATTAATGGAAAAAATAATCGACAGATTAATCAATTTGCAAAATATTTATTAGTTTCAGCTTTATTCTTAACTACACCTAAGAAAAAAATCTGAGAATGAGCCAGATGATGTTTGAAAATTCAATTATTATTATTTTTTATTTTATTTTAATCAGCTTCACCACTAATAAGTTCCAGAATTTCTGATTTTTTTAAATCTTTATTATGCAAACTGAAAACCTTCCTTAAAAGAGATTAAAGTGTGTGTTGAAACGCAGGAAGCCGAGCCGACCCTCCTGCTAAAGTATCGCTGTTACCAAAGTTGGGATGTCGACTTGTTCTGTTCCTGGTTTAGTTTTTTTTCTTCATTTTCGATGCTAATACACACTAATGCTACGTTCACAGCTAAAGCTGCAGAATCAGCTGCTTTACATGTAAAATCATTGGTTGACGTGCAGCAAAAGGTCCTGCAGCGCGTTTGGAGCAGCTGAAGCAGCGCCTCACAAGCTCCTGAGCATCTGAGGCGCACAACGCGCTTCAGAAGCAGCAGCTGCTGGAGTTGGAAAAATTGAACTTTTGCTGCTGGACGCACCGCATCAACCATCAACCAATCAGAGAAGCTTATCTGGGAGCTGGCAGGGAGGCGGACACAGCGCTGCTGATGGAGAGAGCTTCGTTCAGTTTTTCCAGCAGCAGCTGCTGCTTGAGCAGCGCTTCACGCTCTAAGCATCAAGATGCGCTGCTCCCGCTGCCCGAAACGCGCTGTAGGACCTTTTGATGCGCCTTGATGCGCGTCAGCCATTGACTTTGCATGTAAACCAGCTGCTTCTGATGCTTCAGCACCATGCGGTCTGAACGTAGAATAAAAGTTGCAGAATTGTAGCTCGGGAGATCTGGACTAAAACAAAAACGATTAGCAAAAAGGTATACTTGGCTAGAATTAAAGTTTTATTTATTCATTTTAATTCTGATGCCTCTAAATACAATCAAGAAGCAGTTCCCTCCTTAAATCAACTTAATAATAAGCTGTCCAGCTGATTGTTCAGCTTAAAGCCAGTTTTTCTATGCAGACCTCAGAGGTTTGGTAGAGAAAAAAAACGGCATCATGAAGAACAAGGAAAAGAACAAGGAAAACAACAAGCAGCCGAGGGAGGAAGTCTGGTTAGCGAGGAATAATCAATGGATCATTATTTAGATCTAAAACTAATACCTTCACAGTGATTTAATGTTAATCAGTAAAAAACGCGATCACTGAGTCTGGGAGCGGCCATTTTTACCGAAATATAGTAGCCCCTCCCTCCTGCCATCTTCCAGCAGTGACGTCACGGTGCGGTAAGCCTAGCGCCATTCTCCCCGCTTTACAAGCTAAATCAATGGGAACTACTAGACCAGGGGTTACCAACACGGTGCCCGCGGGCACCAAGGGGCCCTCAAGGGCCACATGGGGGGCCCTCTTCGTCTTCTGAAAACAGAACTCACTCAGTGGGTTAAGTTGAATTTTTTTTAATTCTGTTGCTCTTCTTTTTAATCATTTATGTATTATTTCATCATGTTAACTATTTCATCATATTTCAGTGGTTTCAAAATGACAATAATACAAAGGAAATTAGAAATGAATAAAAGAATAAAATAAGAATAAAAATGAGTTTTTACTGTAGGTGAACACTGATCCCTCCAGTTCATAGGTCAGTATTGGTAGCCTTTCCTATGACTCGGTAGCCATGAAGGAGCCCTCAGCCTTAAAAAGGTTGGTGACGCCTCTACTAGACACATCTGCAATCAACAACAATTATTGAAGATTTCCAGATGACTTCACCATTGAAATTCACCAGAGCTATAGTGAAACTGACAATGCCCACGTGCATGGCAGCTGGATGCTGGAATACATCGGGTAAAAGTGAAAAAAAAAAAAGAGTTATTCCACCTTTCTGATTCCTGATCCTCCACGGACGGGTTGGTCGTTGGATCGCCAACTTGAAGAGGGAGGATTTGCCATCGAACTTCTGGCCAGAGAAAAAACCCGTAATATGTAGCCAACATTTGGAAGAAGAATGTTTTCAAGATGACTTGGATAATAGCGCGTTGTGACAAACACCAGATACAGCACTGGGACTTGATCAACAGCCGATACCGCACCGTGACGTCACAAACCAGTAGGTGGCAGTTAGGGGTGTGCAAAATAATCGTCATGACGATGCATCGCGATTCAAATTTTTGTGATCTACTGCATCGATTCTTGATGCCAAGTATCGATTCTTAATTTTAAAAAATGAACAAATAAAATACATGAATGGTTGGCGCACATCAGCCAAACCAAGTGGAATACAACTTCCAGTCCAGCAGATGTCGCTGCGGATGTGTTGACGCCCGCTGCCTTGTGTCAGAAACATTTCCGGCCGCGGGATACTGAGACGAGTCATTCGTAAACAAAACATGGAGGACACTGAGAAAATTCGCCCCGCGGCTCCATCACATTTTAAGTCAGATGCTTGGATGCATTTAGGTTTTAAAAATGAAATTGATATGATGCACGTCATTTGCAAAAGGACCACTGAGGCCATGTAAACGGCACTGATTATTCTTATTTTGTTATTTTAAGTTTTATCAATCCTAAGATCTTTTTGTCAGTGTGTCCACGCCAGTAATAGTAATATTTCTGTCCAGTATTTGTTTCCATGGCAACACCTCCAAAAGTCGTTTCAATAAATACAGCTATGTATGAATTCAGTTGCTTTCAGTTATGTATCAATGGAAGACACGATCCAGATCATACCCAGCCAGTCAGCCACTGGTAAGGGCTGCATCTTTTTCTAACAGTGTTCAGTAAAAATATCGCAACGCGATACTTGAAACATTGCGATGCATCGTGATTCAAATCGAATCATGACTTCTTTGCCAGTACCCACCCCTAGTGGCAGTAGTGTTCTTTGACAAACATGGATGCCTCCAGTAAAGCACATTCAGATGAAAATTACTCTTAAAAAAGACACTTATTTATTGAACAGGATGGAATAATTTCATATTTAAAGAACTTTTAGTTTCTATTCTGAATTTGAGCGGACTTTTCCTTTAAAGCAGGGTTCAGGGGTCAATTCATAAGCATAGGAAATATAGAAGATAGTTATTTTTGTTGGTGGCAGAAATCAAAGTGGGATCTGTTGTAACCGTTAACCTTGGTTGTGTGTTATGATCTTTTTCTGCAAGCTTGCTTTAAAGGAATAGTACACCCAAAACATGATTAGCCTTAATTTTCTACTCACCCCCATGCTGAACAACACTCTGGAGTACTTTTTTGATATCTCAAATGCATCTGGAGATCTGGGAGGCTTCTTGCTGTCTGCTGACATTCAAATAATGGAGGTCTATGGCGCCCGAGGCAGAAAGGTCCATAAAAGTCCACAAAAAACGTGTCAATATTCCTCCATACTGCTCGTCCAATGTATTCCAAGTGTCCTGAGTGGGTAGCGTCCAGAATTTACTCGAAACGAAGTCATTTAGAATGTCTTTAGAGCATAAACAGTAGTGTATAGGATTTCCTAAAAGCGCGTTCATGAGTCTACGGAAACCGCGGCAGACCAAACCAGATGAAAGTGCGCATTCAGCTCGGCAAAGAACTCATGCTCTTCCTCAACACTGAAGTCCTCAGACATTTTTCTTTCATTGTTTCTTTCTTTGCACAGGTAAACAGCACATTTCTTCTTCTACGCTTGCATTATCGGCAGAGCAGACGCTGAATGCGCACTTTCATCTGGTTTGGTCTGCCGGCTTCCGTAGACTCATCAACGCGCTTTCAGGAAATCCTATACACTACTGTTTATGCTCTAAAAACATTCTAAATGGCTTTGTTTCGAGTAAATTATGGACGCTACCCACTCAGGACACTTGGAATACGTTGGACGAGCAGTATGGAGGAATATTGACACGTTTTTTGTGGACTTTTATGGACCTTTCTGCCTCGGGCGCCATAGACCTCCATTATTTGAATGTCAGCAGACAGCAAGAAGCCTCCCAGATCTCCAGATGCATTTGAGATATCAAAAAAGTACTCCAGAGTGTTGTTCAGCATGGGGGTGAGTAGAAAATGAAGGCTAATCATGTTTTGGGTGTACTATTCCTTTAATAGTCTCTACCTCCTGCAGAAGAATTTTACAGAACTTGTGTAGCGGTGCATGTTGTGTTGTGATCATTCACAAAGGATTCTGTGAAGCGGTTCAGTGATTCTGCAGATTTTCACCTCTAGATCAGTCTGTTGGGACGTAAAGGTGAAAAGAACTCCTAGTTTTTAAATGTTTCTATTATTCGTCTAATTAAACTTTGGACATTATCAGGTTTATGTATCCAGTTTAACTGTCTGAATATGTGCATAAACTCAGGTTGCAAATTGTTTTGTTGAATCATGTTCTTATTGCTCGAGTTCTTCCCAAACTAGAGTTGATGTTTTGGGGCATATTTTTAAGTGAATGCATGCAGCTGGCAGCCATCCAGAAAGTATTACATAAGTCTGTATAATTTGACTGGAGGCTCAGAGGTTTTTATTGGATCACACTGAGGTTTTTGTTGTTTCCCTACTTTTGTTTTTCATTTGGTTTCGCTGTTGTTCCTTTGAGGCACAA
This sequence comes from Cyprinodon tularosa, assembly GCF_016077235.1. Classification (NCBI taxonomy): domain Eukaryota; kingdom Metazoa; phylum Chordata; class Actinopteri; order Cyprinodontiformes; family Cyprinodontidae; genus Cyprinodon; species Cyprinodon tularosa. Next base: position 129,702 of record NW_024038994.1, on the reverse strand, counting down.
ACCATGGAGCGACTCCTCTTTGATGGGCCTCTCCTTTCTTTTATCTTTAAACAACATTCAGTCTGTTTTTTGCAGAAACTGATTTGTAGGTTTGTTTTTTATTTGCAGTTAAGAAAAAAAAACAACAAAAGAAATCTAGCAAATCTTTTCTTTTTAAGTCCATTGAACAAAGTGAAATCTAAAGGGTTTCAGTGGTGGAAAAATGCTCCTTTTGGAAGGAACACAATGGAAACTCTGCAGCAGGAGATTTCATAATCCTCTTCATCAAACTGATGAGGAAAGAGTTCACCCTGCAGCTTTTCTTTAAATGAAAATCCCATGTTTTTCTGCTGCTGACTCCTCTGTTGTCCCCCCACCATGTCTCCTATTTAAGATGTTTTATTTATTTATTTTTTAATTTGGAAAACATCCAGTAATCAGTAATTAATTTCCCTCAATCAGAAACACGGTTAAATACTCGATATTGATAAAATAGTTGAAGTGGATCCTGGCCCATCCACCACTGATGAGGAGAGAGAGAAGCGCCTCTAAGATAAAGGGCCTGATAACTGTCAGGTGGTTGGAGCGTGACTCCAAATGAATGTCAGCATGTCTGCAGAAATCACCCGATAACGCCTCAGGATGGGAATGCGTCCTCATTGCGCCTCTGGCTTGTTTTTCTCCATCGGAAACGGCACATCGGTGATTAAAACTTTTGCCAAAGTAACACTTCAACTACAACTGCAAACTAAACGCACTTTCAGTCTCATTGTTTTTGAGAAAACGAAGCAGATTCTGGTCTCCTGTTGTGCAAAGTTGTTTTTGTTTTTTGTCTTAAAGGCATACCTTTAACCCTCTAATGCCAAATGTATCATATTTAATACATACGGTTTCTGAAATGTTTTGCGTCTGACACGTTTTGCTTAATTTAATGGTAAAAACTTTGCTCAAAACCCTATTGTACACAATCAGATATACCTGATAACAGCCAATAGAAGACTACACAAAAAATAATCTTGATTTATTGCATAGTAATAAATTATTAATATCAAAAATGTATTTCTGTTTTTTCTTTTTGCATATTTTGCTAAAAGGGCAAATTAGGAATTCAAAGCAAAAAAAAAAAGGTAATTTTCTGTTTTGTTTTATTCTTGGATCGGGCTTTAAAGGGTTAAAGAAAAGTCCGGTCAGCAAGGAATAATACCTAAAACTAATAAGTTCGCAGTGATTTAATGAATTTAGCGTTAATCAGTAAAAACATAAAAAAAATATAAATTTCATCGCGATCACTGAGTCTGGGAGCGGCCATTTTTGCCCAAATATAGTAACCCCTCCCTCCTGCCATCTTCCAGCAGTGACGTCACGGTGCGGTAAGCCTAGCGCCATTCTCCCCGCTTTCCAAGCTAAATCAATGGGAACTACTAGACACATCTGCAATCAACAACAATTATTGAAGATTTCCAGAGGACTTCACCATTGAAATTCACCAGAGCTATAGTGAATCTGACAATGCCCACGTGCATGGCAGCTGGATGCTGGAATACATCGGGTAAAAGTGAAAAAAAGAGTTATTCCACCTTTCTGATTCCTGATCCTCGACGGACGGGTTGGTTGTTGGATCGCCAACTTGAAGAGGGAGGATTTGCCATCGAACTTCTGGCCAGAGAAAAAACCCGTAATATGTAGCCAACATTTGGAAGAAGAATGTTTTCAAGATGACTTGGATAATAGCGCGTTGTGACAAACACCAGATACATCACTGGGACTTGATCAACAGCCGATACCGCACCGTGACGTCACAAACCGGTAGGGATGGAACGGTTTTCGAAAACCGTCCGAACCGTTCGGTTCGACTGTCTCGGTTTGGTTTGCGTGTGTTGCGTTCGGTTCATGCGCTGCTCCTTTTTCTCATAGGCGAAGCGTTTACACTCCAGAGCAGAAGGTGGCGGTACTGCGACCAAAGCCAACCACCAGTAGTAAACAAGAAGAAGAAGAAGCGAAGCAGCGTAGCCGGGTGTAGCAGGAAAAAATCAGTTGTTGTGGAGAATTGTGTGGGTATGGCGAGTGGGAAAGAACAGGAGTTGGAAGACGCGCCAGCAGCACTTTATAGGTCTGCTGTATGGGACCACTTTGCATTTAGAGTGACCTACGATGACGGAGGAAAGAAAGTTGTGGATAAAAGTGCAACAGTGTGCAAGCATTGTGCAACATGTCATGCTAACCCCGAAATCCCTCATACTCCATCAGCGTTCCGCCCCGCTGCGCTCCAGACCGCCTGCTCAAAGCAAAGCCTACAGCCTCCACTGTGGCTCCCGTCCCCTCCGCTCTGAGTTCCTTGGAGATGGTAGAGAGCATGCGCCAGATGATTAAATTCAAAGCAGCAAAACATACGGAAATGATCCAGGGTTTCTGCGGATCATTAAAAATAATTACAATTAATTCATTTTTTTGGATTTTTTCATTAATTTCATAAATTTTTATGGGGACTGGTGTAACAATCAACATATACCGAACCAAACCGAAAACAGTGAACCGAACGAACCGTGAATTTTTTGAACCGTTCCACCCCTACTGTAGTCCATTTCCTGCACACGCCTGTGCACGGTGGCTCTGGATGTTTCTACTCCAGACTCAGTCCACTAGGGGTGTAAATCACATCCATCATGGCGATTCGATTCACTACGATTTCCTGACCCAACGATTTGATTATTTTCGATACTCAAGGATACACCACGATACGATTCAATTCGATTAATCTGTAAAAAAAAATTTTTTACACCTTACAGGCTAAACAAAGTTTCAAGTTTGAAATAAATCAATGAAAGCTGTAATATCGTTATGCATTTTTTTTTTTTTTTTAGAAACAATAGCAAATAAAAGTAGAAAAGTTGCATCAAAAAATACTGCAAAAATACTGCACATAATCAGTGCAATGAGAGGGCAAAATAGATTTAGCGCCACCGCAGCACGGGAGGGAGAATTACACCCAGGAGCAAATGGATAAAAATAGACCGGAGGGAAAAAAAAACATGAATCGATACTCTTGCGGACGTGTCGATGCATCGGATCATCGGCTGTTGGATCGATGCATCGATACAAAACGATTATTATTTACACCCCTACAGTCCACTGCTTCTGCGGGTCTCCAAAGGTCTGGAATCGGCTCTTCTCCACAATCGTCCTCAGGGTCCGGTCACCTCTTCTGGTTGTGCAGCGTTTTCTGCCACTATTTCCTTCCCACTGAGGCGCCTTGATGCAGCAGCACTCTGGGAACAGCCTATTGGTTCAGAAATATCCTTCTGTGTCATTCCCTCTGGCTTGAGGGGGTCAATGATGGCCTTCTGGACAGCAGTCAGGTCCGCAGTCTGACCCATGATCGGTGTTCTGAGTGATGAACCAGGCTGGGAGTTTTAAAGGCCTCAGGAATCTTTTGCCGGTGTTTAGAGTTAATTTGATTCTGATGATCAGGTGCATAGCTCGTTTACAGACCTTTATCATGATATGCTAATTTTGTGAGATAGGTATTTTGGGTTTTCATAAGCTTTATGCCAAAATTAGTGATGCAAATCGATCGATACCGCGTCAATATATCAACATATAAAAATATGGCAAAATTTCGTGAATTTTCGGGGGATTTCGTAGCATAACGATGACATATAGCAATATTTCATTAGTAAAAGAGATTGATATGGTGTTTTTAAATGGCAATATATCAGCATATGAAGATATTGTGATTTTTAATGTATCAATATTTTTTCCCTCATCTTTAGAAGTTTTTTAGTCTGTAAAAAAGAAGTTTTTGAGGAAGAAGAAGTAGTATTATTATTTTTTTTTAGACTTTAGAAACCCAGAAGCTGATCAAATATCGGGTTAAATATCGGTGGGGTGGCCGATGTCCGATATTCAGTTTTAAGGCCGATACCGATAGGGGGCCGATTATATCGTGCATCCCTAGCCAAAATCATCCATATTAAGACAATAAAAGACTTTAAATATTTCGGTTAGTGTACAATGGATCTAAAATATATGAATGTTCATGTTTTATCATTACATTATGGAAAATAATGAACTTTTCAATATGCTAATATTTTGAAAAGGACCTGTATATTATTTTTATTTTATATATTTTTTTTAATTTTATTTATAACATGGATGCATAAAAACCTAATTTTATTTCAGTGTTAAATTCTGTTTAAAGGGACACTATGCAACATTTTTCAGTTAATTAATGTGTTCCATAACGTTATGGATGACTAAATGAGTCATTTCAGGTTGAACAAAGGTATTCTCGGCCGCCCTGGTGGTCTGTAGGGGAAATACTGCACTTGCAACTGCAGGAGCACCGACCCGCACCCACAGGCTCAGAAGTCTCGTGAGAGTCAGTCTTGCTTTACGGCGAGAACTGCTACACCCCCCAGTTAAAAGCATTCTCGTTGCTAGCACAGTGGCAATCCTTGTGCAGTTATGCTACGTTCACGCAGCAAAAGCAGCAAAATCGCGTCTGCTGCTTCCTTTTTGCTGCTTGTACCAGTTAGTTCTGACGCGTGGCTGAAGCAGCTTTGCTGCTCTGGCTGCGCGGTGCAAAAGTGTGTCTGAGGTGCGTTGGGCGGAGCTTCACTATCCTTTCTCTGCCTTGCAGCTATATTTGCTGTGATCAGTGGGAATAAAGTAGTTTTAATATGTGTTTAAGTGAGAAAATACACCTGAAAACGTAATCAGTGCCGTCAGTTCATTCAGATTATAATCCTGCCTTCAATTTTTTTTCTGTCGGAGCCGCTCAGACCCCCACATACCAGCGGGGCGCCGACAGTATGGATCCCTTCATCAGCAGCGGTTCACCGCGGCAGCTGGTAGGTGTTTTTCATCTAAATAATCCAAACTGCATATTCTGCCGGCAGATTTCTGCATTTTAAGTTAATTTAGGCGTCAATAAACTGTTTAAGAGGAGTGATCATCAGCGCTGTGTCTCTCTCCCTGCGTTAAACGCACCCGACGCGCTGCTTCAGCTGCTCAGACGTGCTGCGCCTGCTGCTCAAAACGCGCCGCGGGACCTTTTGCTGCGCCTTGACGCGCGTCAGCCATTGACTTTGCATGTAAACTCGCTGCTTCTGTCGCGCCAGCTACGTCCAGTGTGAACGCAGCGTTAGTCATTCGCTGCTAAGCTCAAAACAACCGCGCCTGGCTTGACGGAGAAACCAGGAGAACAGCTATGCATATTTACGACAGTGCACTTTTACTTTCGCCCTCTGGGGGGAGCCTCGCTGGTAAATCAACACCGGTTGCATAGTGTACCTTTAATGTAACAGATTATGGTTGATTTTCTTTATTCGGACCCTGCTGATTTAATAGGTTACCCCTGGTATAGACTTTTCTTAAAGGAAAATCTATTGTATTTATAAAGTTTCATTAGCATAGTGAGATAGAGGCCTTATGTAGGTAAGAAATGAACAGTTTTAATTACCGTTCTACAGACTGTGTTAATTTGGTTCTGAGCTATTTATTCCTCTTTAGTGCGTTAGTTAGAAATAATTTATAGGCTCCATATGAAGTTCATAACATGGTCACTGTATGTGAGTTACGCAAGTCGTGCAGTGATGGCTTCTTCCCGAGGGGAACATTGTGTGTCTCTGCAGCGATTGTCCTCTTTTGTGTCAGGTCTCTAAGCGGAGCTCACATTAATATGATAAAAGGAGGAGGAATTTGCCCAGAGCTGAGAGACGACCCTCGGCGTTCATTGTCTTAATGTCCCGGCTCCACAAAACAAGCTGTAAATCAGAGCGACGTTTGACAGCTCATCTAATTGAAAAAGGAAACACGGCTCTGACCTGTTAGAGCCTCCGTGTCTGATCTCATTCTGTTCCTTCACACCTTTCAGCCAAATATAAAGTGTAAATATTCAGTGTCGGGCCAGTGAAGAATGAAGGCTTATGGCAGGACTGTGATGTTGAGGCAGTGCAGCTTTTCTGCAGTTTCAAGGACCTATTTGGAGCATCTCTCCTTTTTTTTTAAGTTGTTTCCTCATCCAAAAGTTAACAAATCTCCCTGAAAACAATTTTATAAAAACTTAGGACCATTCAAACCAAAAAGATTCATTTATTTAATTAGACACTGCGGGAAAAATCAACTGGTTGCTCAACTATATAAATTGGTACATGTCCTGATTCTGTGTTGTTGACGCTGTTAGATATCACAATAGAATACAGGTCAGGCTTGAATAATGTTTTTTGTTTTATTTAAAATTCTCCTCCTATGTTTTGTGCTTTTCCTTTAACAGATTTACTCAGGATATGAGAGCTCAATCAAAATGAAGCCGAGGGGGGGTCTGAAATACTCAAGCGAGTATTTCTGTAGTACCGTGTGCAGCAGCCAGGGCTAACGTCGGCCCGTGTGCGGCGGCCAGGGCTAACGTCGGCCCGTGTGCGGCGGCCAGGACTAACGTCGGCCCGTGTGCGGCGGCCAGGACTAACGTCGGCCCGTGTGCAGCAGCAATCTCTCACCATAGTCGTGTGTAAAGGACCGCTGGCTCTGATGGCGATTTTCTTTTTGTTTTGTTTGGCAAAATGTTCATTTGGTTTGTGTTTATCTGACTCTGGTAACTATTATTCCCCTTATAAATGAAAAAAATAAGAATTTATTATTATCTAGAGACTATTAATAAAAGCAGGTGAAATGTAGCTCCACACGAGCAAAGCTTGTGGTGATGTCATCAGTACGCTCCTGTTCCAATAGGGGGTTTTCAGGTGACGTCAGGCTCACGTGACTACTCAGCGCATCCGCCATATTGGGTGGCAGCCTTAGGCAGTATTGACAGTGAAAAATGGTGAGAACGTGTGTAATTGTTGGTTGCACGGCCCGTGGAGGTGGAGATCAACGCTCTTTCTATCGCATACCAGCCGTAATCGTGAATCAATGTGAAAAAACAAAACAGCTATCTGAACAACGCCGTCACCTATGGCTGACACGGATATCCAGGTCCGATTTGGACGGTGTTAAGCTGGAATACGCCAGAGTCTGCAGTGCTCACTTTGTCACAGGTAATTAACTGTCAAGCATTTAAAACATGTAAGAATATATTAATAATAGGGCTTGGGCGTCATGACGTATTACTTTCCGTGGCCGCAATGTTGACTGCCTCCGCCGAAGCTACTCAGACTACTGCCTATGACCACCGCGTACTGGACTCCCTCTCTCAGCCGTGTTTTAATTTGATTAATTTCACCTTAACTTGATTTCAACCAGCGGGAAAAGGCTCAAATATGTGAGAAACCCGGAGGGTTTTGTACGGTGGCTGAGAAGTGCAAAACACATTTACAATTCAAAAACACATTAACAAATAAAAAACAAAATAACATTTGAAGAAACAAAATTATATTTTGTGAAACAAATGTATTTTTGAAAAAAAAGTTTAAATTTTTAAAAACAAATTTACATTTTAGCAAACAAATTTACATTAACAAATAAACAAAATAAAATTTGAAGAAACAAAATTATATTTTATGAAACAAATGTATTTTTGAAAAAAAAAGTTTAAATTTTTAAAAACACATTTACAATTCAAAAACACATTAACAAATAAAAAACAAAATAACATTTGAAGAAACAAAATTATATTTTATGAAACAAATGTATTTTTGAAAAAAAAAGTTTAAATTTTTAAAAACAAATTTACATTTAAGGAAACAAATTCACATTTTAAATAAGTTAGATTTTAGGTGAGAGAAAGTTTCATTTTAGAGAAAAAAAAATACATTATAGGGAAACAAATTTACATCTAAAAAAAAATTGACTGTTCGGAAACACTTGTACAAGTGCAAAGACAAAACTGCAAGTGGCAAAACACATTTACATAGCCAAAAACAAATTAACAGAAGACGGCTACACGGAAAGGGAATGTCCCAGTGGCCGGATGTGACGTCACGATTACCCTGACTTGTAGTACAAACAGCTCAAGCTGTAGTCCTCCTGCTTCACGTGAAAAGTCAGCGGCGATTTTAGATGGAAAGAATTGCACTGAAGCTGTTTTTCTTAAGTTTACGCTAACCGAACAATGTTTTCAGCCAATTTACACCATTTTGTTCTTCGTGCGGACGGTCTCTGGAACTTTTACGGGACACGGACCAGGTGGCAGGACCAAGCAGCAGGGCCGGGCGTATTACTGGCCGGAGCCACTATTATTTTGTCATGTAGTTTTTTAATTACTTTTCTTTGGTATTTAATTATTTTTTGGGTGTTTTTCCTGCCGTTTTTCGGCAAATGCCTTATTTATAGTACTTCTAACTAGATTGTTTTATATATATATATATATATATATATATAGTGAAAAACATAAAAACTGTGACAACAAAACTGGTGAGTGTTTTTGCTTCTAAATTCTCGCCTGACTTGGATGTACAGACTTTAACTGACTATCTTCAGGGCCAGCTGGGTCGTGAAGTTACATGTCTGAAAATAAGCTCTGATAATAGCAGGTTTGCCTCTTTCAAAGTCTCATCTGAGTGTAATGAAGTGGCGGAGATGTACAATCCTGATCTCTGGCCAGTGGGAGCTTATGTAAGGCGTTTTTATGAGCCGCGGAGGGCTGGAGCTGTGGGTATGAGTGGTGCCGTTCCCCCGGGGATGCAGATGAGTGGGGCCTCCTTTGCTTGTGGCACCAAGGCCAAATAAAACTGAACAGATGGCTCTTAAAGTTCTCTCATATAACTGCCGTGGCCTGCGCTTGGGCCATAGTGCAGAGGACAAAGCTCGCCGGGTTGTTGTAGACCAACTTCTGAGTCAATGTGATGTGCTGTGTCTACAAGAGACTTTTCTGACAAAGCAGGATTTAGAAGGACTGAACTCTATAAATGAGCGTTTCCACGGGGCTGGGGAGTCCAGTGTTGATATTGGGGATAGAATAATACGAGGACGGATTGCCGGTGGTGTGGCAATATTATGGGATAAGAGACTAGATCCTTGTGTTAAAATAATCCGACTGGAAGTGGACTGGCACAACATGACAGGGAATGTGTTATCCTGAATGTGTACACCCCATATGAGTGCATTGCTAATGAAACTGAGTATCTTAACAAGCTTGCTTTTATTAACTCTTTTATACAAGATAACAAATTTTTTAATGTGTTTGTTATTGGTGACATGAACTCTGATATCACTGACAGTAAATCTATCTTTGGTACTCATTTAAAGCAGTTTTGTGAGGATAGTGGGTTAATTCTCTCAACGAAAGTTCTGCTGCCTACAGATAGTTTTACATATATTAGTGAGGCATGGCATACAACCTCATGGTTGGATCACTGTGTAACCACAGCAGATGCACATGCCTCATTGACCGACATGAAAATCCTGTATGAATTCTCTACTGCCGATCATATTCCATTTGGGATGCAGATAAATTTACAGTGGTTACCAATGACAGAAAAGTACTCTGAAAGCAACAAATTACACTTAGACTGGAGCTCACTGTCAAAGGAGGATCTGCTATCTTATTCGATGTGCACAGATAACTCACTCAGGAATATCTACTTGCCCAGAGAAGCAGTTAGCTGTAGAGATGCTAATTGTAAAAATCCTGAGCACATAAGATCCATTTGTTCTGTGTATAATGAAATAGTTAATGTTTTGATTGCATCAACTAAACACTTTCATAAACAAATAAAAAAGAAAAATAAGATCAGGCCAGGTTGGAATACCCATGTGGTTGAATTTTTTAATAGAGCTAGAGAGGCTTCTAAGGAATGGATTGAGGCAGGTAGACCAAGATCAGGGCCTGTCTTTGAACATAAAAAGTATACCAATGCCCAATATAAGTATGCTGTGCGTTATATTGGTAAAAATGAAAGAGCAATGAGGTCTGACTCAATGGCCAGAAAACTCTTCTGTAACAATACCCAAGGCTTCTGGAAAGAAGTTAGAGGTATGACATCCTACAAAACATCCCTCCCATGTTCGGTTGATGGCATATCAGGCACTGCTAACATTGTGGAGCTGTGGCGCCAACATTACAGCAGATTATTTAATTGCATCCATAGTGAACCATGCACTGCAAACAATGTTGACCATATAGATGAAATCCTGCCTTATGAGGTTCATAAAGCTATTTCCAAATTATCTAACAATAAAGCCACTGGGCTGGATGGAGTCTCAGCTGAACATTTAAAGTATGCAAATGCAAGGCTAGCTCCTCTACTTTCCATTTGTTTCACATCGTTTTTTATTCATGGGCTTTTACCTGACTCTATTTTAAGTGTCCTGTTAGTACCCGTCATTAAAGACAAAACTGGAAACATTGGCAATTCTGATAATTACCGTCCGATAGCGCTGGCCAGCATAGTTTCAAAAATTATTGAATCAATCCTGCTGGACAGGATTTTAGAGGTTGTCAAGTCTACAGATAACCAGTTTGGTTTTAAGGCTAGGCTGGGCACAGATATGTGTATATATGCTCTAAAAGAGATTACTTATGAATATAATAAGCAGAACTCTTCAGTGTTTATGTGTTTCCTGGATGCATCAAAAGCATTTGATAGGGTAAACCACAGAAAACTATTCACAAAACTGACACAAAAAGGAGTACCAGAGTATATTGTTCGTATTTTGAAGTACTGGTATACTCAGCAAACACTGCAGATTAAATGGGGGGAATGTGTCTCTGCTCCATTCAAAGTTAGTAATGGGGTGAGGCAGGGCGGGATTTTGTCCCCAGTTCTCTTTAACTTGTATCTGGATGAACTGTCACACAAGTTGAGAGCTTGTCACACTGGTTGTGTGGCTGGTGACTCGGTACTTAATCACCTGATGTATGCAGATGATTTAGTAATATTTAGCCCTAGTACTGCTGGGTTACAGCAACTACTAAACATCTGCTCTGAGTATGGTCTGGAACACGACATAAAGTACAATCCATCTAAAAGTGTGATCATGATCTGTAGGAGTAAGGAAGATAAATCTACTGAGTTTCCAGATTTTTTGCTGTCAAATACTGTGCTGGGCGTAACAAATAAAACCAAGTATCTTGGGCACATCATCACAGAAAATCTGTCAGACGATGAAGATATTTGCAGACAGCGTAGATTGTTGTATGCTCAAGCTAATACCCTTGCACGTAAATTCGGTTCATGTACTGATAAAGTCAAAGTGGAACTGTTTAATGCATATTGTACCTCTCTGTACACTGCTCACCTGTGGACTACCTATAGAAAAGTCAACCTGCAAAGGCTGCAGGTGGCCTATAATGATGCTATGCGGTTACTTTTGAAACGTCCAAGATGGTCCAGTGCAAGTGAGATGTTTGTCACAGCAAGAGTTAATACCCTACAAGCTGTTCTACGAAAGTTAATGTATACGTTTATTTGTAGGTTAAATGCATCTGAAAACGATATTATTTTGTCACTCACTGATACCACACGTAGTGCAATCCGATATCAGTCTAAGCTGTGGAGACACTGGTATTCCTGTCTTCTTAAAGATCCTATTTAATCGATAATGGTACTTGTATTGTGTTTTTATCATTAACTATTTTTATTTTATTTTTATGTATGTATTTATTGGACCATGAGTCCGGAATAAAGTCTATCTATCTATCTATCTATCTATCTATCTATCTATCTATCTATCTATCTATCTATCTATCTATCTATCTATCTATCTATCTATCTATCTATCTATCTATCTAGCATATCTAGCATATATATCTAGCTATATTGTATATGTATGTATATATATGCTATATATATATGCTATATATATATGCTATATGTATATATATGCTATATATATATGCTATATATATATGCTATATATATATGCTATATATATATGCTATATATATATGTATATATATATGCTATATATATATGTATATATATATGCTATATATATATGTATATATATATGCTATATATATATGTGTATATATATATGCTATATATATATGTATATATATATGCTATATATATATCTATATATATATGCTATATATATATGCTATATATATGCTATATATATGTATATATATATGCTATATATATATGCTATATATATATGTATATATATATGCTATATATATATGTATATATATATATGTATATATATATGCTATATATATATGTATATATATATGCTATATATATATGTATATATATATGCTATATATATATGTATATATATATGCTATATATATATGTATATATATATGCTATATATATATCTATATATATATGCTATATATATATGTTATATATATGCTATATATATGTATATATATATGCTATATATATATGCTATATATATATGCTATATATATATGTATATATATATGCTATATATATATGTATATATATATGCTATATATATATGTATATATATATGCTATATATATATGTATATATATATAGCATATATATATAGCATGTATATATATATATGTCCTGTTTGGATTAACTGAGTGTGCAACTGAGTGTGCAGCTGTTCAGAGGATCTCCATCTGAAGTTAAGTTATTTTCTCTGTGATATCTCTGTATCTAAGTAACTCTAACTGACTACTTTAAAACATAGCACCTTCTGCTGCACTTTTCTACTGAGCACTTGTCAGTTTCACACGGTTTTATTTCTGATAGCAAGAAGTAGCTAGCCTAGGCTAGCGCTAGCTTAGCATTGCTATGGCTTCTCTCTCTCCCTCCCTTGACTCTTTTCCAACTCTTCCTTCTTCCTCTCCTCTCTCCTGCTCTCTGTGTCAGATGTTCAGTTATTCCTCTGCCTCCTTTAGTGATAATGGGATGTGTAATAAGTGTAGTATTTTTGTAGCTTTGGAGGCGAGGGTGTCAGAGTTAGAATCCAGGCTTCAGGCTGTTGAAGTAGGCCCCCCACGTAGCTGTCCTCCAAAAGTGCCTGAGCAGCCAGGCGATTGGGTAACTGTACGCAGAAAGCGTAGTCGTGGATCTCTGCCCACTGGTCACCACCAACCCGTTCACGTTTCTAACCGGTTTTCCCCACTCAGTGACACACCCACTGAGAAGCCCACTCTGGTGATTGGCAGCTCCATAGTCAGAAACGTGGCATTAGAGACACCAGGGACCATAGTCAAATGTTTGCCGGGGGCCAGAACGGGCGACATCAAATCCTACCTGAAACTACTGGCTAAGGATAAGGTTAAATACAGTAAGATTGTTATTCACGCTGGTGGTAATGACACCCGGTTACGCCGATCGGAGGTCACTAAAATTAGTGTTGCTTCGGTGTGTAAGTTTGCCAAAAAAATGTCGGACTCCGTAATTTTCTCTGGTCCCCTCCCTGATCTGACCAGTGATGACATGTTTAGCCGCATGTCGTCATTCAATCGCTGGTTGTCTAGGTGGTGCCCTGAAAACAACGTGGGCTACATTAATAATTGGCAATCCTTTTGGGGAAAGCCTGGTCTGATTCGGAGAGACGGCATCCATCCCACTTTGGATGGTGGAGCTCTTCTTTCTAGGAATCTGGCCACATTTATTAGTCCTCCAAAACCCTGACCACCCAGGGTGCAGACCAGGAAGCAGAGTTGTAGTTTAACACACATCTCTGCAGCTTCTCTACTGTTACCCACTCTTTACTCCATCCAGACAGTGTCTTGCCCACGACCAAAATCTAATAAATTAGCAAAGATTCCCAAAAGAGTAAATCATGATAATCTAATTAAAATCAAAATAACTCCAATTGGGGAAAAAGTTAAAACAATTAAATGCGGTCTGTTTAACATAAGATCGCTTTCCTCTAAAAGTCTACTAGTTAATGACTTGATTTGTGATAATCACATTGACTTGTTTTGCCTTACAGAAACCTGGCTGCAGCAAGAGGATTATGTGAGCATAAATGAGGCAACTCCTTCAAGCTATTTAAATTTTCACATCCCCAGAAGTTCTGGGCGAGGAGGAGGAGTAGCAACAATCTTCGAGTCTGACTTACTGATTACTCCCAAAACAATTAATTCCTACAACTCTTTTGAACATTTAACCCTTAATTTCCCTGATCCAAATTTCAAGGCAAGAAAACCTCTTCTTTTTGTAACTTTGTATCGTCCACCAGGTCCTTACTCTGAATTTTTAGATGAGTTTTCAGAGTTCCTTTCTGATTTGGTATTAAATACTGACAGGGTCATCATAGTGGGAGATTTTAACATCCATGCTGACATTGAAGGCGATAGCTTAAGAGCAGCCTTTAATGCTATCTTAGACACTATTGGCTTTGTTCAAAATGTGAATAGTCCCACGCATTCTCATCTTCATACTTTGGATCTTGTGCTGACATACGGCATAGAATGTGAAGAAATAACAGTATTTCCTCACAACCCTGTCCTCTCTGACCACTTTCTAATAACCTTCAGGATTACTTTAACAGAGTTCTCCTCCCCCAAAAGAAGGTTCAATTTTAGTAGATCTTTATCAGATAGTGCAGTTATAAATTTTAAAGAATCTGCTTCACTTTCTCTCTGCTCTGTGTCACTGAGCAGTGCTGCAGAGTGCAAAAGCTTAGCTTATTCCCCTTCACAGGTTGATGATTTTGTTGAGGGGGTTGCTAGTTCTCTGCGTATTGCCTTAGACAACGCAGCTCCTTTGAAAATGAAAACCGTTAAAAATAGAAAGCTTGCTCCTTGGTTTAATGCAGAGCTGCGTACTTTGAAGCAAAATGCTAGGAAACTGGAGAGAAAATATCGCTCCACAGGCCTGCGAGAGTCCTTCCTAGTCTGGAAAAATGGTTTACTGTTGTATAAGAGGACCCTTTGTAAAGCAAGAGCAGCATACTTCTCCTCATTAATAGAGGAGAATAAGAATAATCCTAGATTTCTTTTTAATACAGTTGCCAAACTCACCCAGAGCCATAGCTCTGTTGAACCGTCCATTCCACCTGCTCTTAGCAGCAATGATTTTATGGGATTCTTTATAAATAAGATTGATCTTATTAAAAATAAGATCATAAGCACTCCTCTATCCGCGATTGTACCTGAGGTAGTCATGGAATCTGAACCGGGTTTAGACTGCTTTGATCCAGTTGAACTCTCTGAATTAGCAAAATTATTGTCTTCATCTAAGCCTTCAACTTGTATGTTAGATCCAGTTCCAACCAGGTTATTTAAGGAGGTATTCCCTTTGATCTCCTCCTCCATTTTAGATGTGATTAATCTATCTCTGTTACAGGGATATGTACCTAAAGCTTTTAAGATTGCTGTAATTAAACCTCTGCTTAAGAAACCGTCTCTTGACCCAGATGACTTGGTCAATTATAGACCTATATCCAATCTTCCTTTCTTATCCAAAATTCTTGAGAAAGTAGTTGCCAAACAAGTTTGCGATCACTTCCACCATAATGAACTTTTTGAAGAGTTTCAGTCTGGCTTTAGAGCTCATCATAGCACTGAAACAGCTCTGGTGAAAGTCACTAATGATATTCTCATGGCCTCAGATAATGGACTTGTATCTCTGCTCGTCCTGTTGGATCTTAGTGCTGCATTTGATACAGTTGACCATAATATTCTTTTAGAAAGACTTGAATATTTTGTTGGAATTAAAGGAACAGCACTAGACTGGTTTAAATCTTATCTATCTGATCGAATTCAGTTTGTTCATGTTAATGATAGATCTTCAACACGCTCAAAGGTTACCTGTGGAGTACCACAGGGATCAGTGCTAGGACCAATTCTCTTTACTTTATACATGCTCCCAATTGGTAGAATTATTAGACAGCATGGGATTAATTTCCACTGTTATGCTGATGATACCCAGCTATATCTGTCTATAAATCCAGATGAAGCTAACCCATTACATAGATTACAGGCATGTCTTGAAGACATAAAAACCTGGATGACTCTTAATTTTCTGCTTCTGAATGCAGACAAAACAGAAGTTATAGTCTTTGGACCAGAGTCTCTGAAAAAGAAACTGATTAGCCAGTCACTTCATTTGGATGGGATTAAACTGATTTCAGATAATAAAGTAAAAAATCTTGGTGTTATTTTTGATCAGGACCTGTCATTTAAATCCCATATCAAAGAGGTTTCTAGAATTTCCTTCTTTCATCTGAGGAACATTGCAAAAATTAGAAATATCCTGTCCAGGGGTGATGCTGAGAAACTAGTCCATGCATTTGTTACTTCAAGGCTGGACTATTGTAATTCTTTACTATCAGGAAGTCCACAAACTGTAGTTAAAAGCCTTCAGCTGATCCAAAATGCTGCAGCCAGAGTTCTAATGAAAATTAAAAAGAGAGATCATATCTCGCCTATCCTGGCTTCTCTTCATTGGCTTCCTGTTAAATCAAGAATAGAATTTAAAATCCTCCTTCTCACATATAAAGCCTTAAATGGCCAAGCTCCATCTTATATCAGAGATCTGATTGTTCCTTATGTTCCTAACAGAGCACTTCGCTCTCAATCTGCAGGTTTACTAGTGGTTCCTAGAATTTCTAAAAGTAGAATGGGAGGCAGATCTTTTAGTTATCAGGCTCCTCTCCTGTGGAACCAACTAACAGTTTTAGTCCGTGAGGCAGACACCCTGTCTACTTTTAAGGCTAGGCTTAAAACTTTCATTTTTGATAAAGCTTATAGTTAGGGTGGCTCAGGTTATCCTGAGCTATCTCTATAGTTATGCTGCTATAGGCTTAGACTTTTGGAGGACATAGGGACCCCCATTTCATCATTCTGCTTCATTCTCTCTCTGTTCTCCTATTCTGCAGAATCTGTTAGTTCAATCTCTAACCTTCTGCTCTCTCTGCTTTTTCTCAGAGTAGCTTTGCCTCGTCTGTTCCTGTTTGGCTGTGACGTCATCCTGGAAAAAAACATCAGCTGTGCTGCTTCTATCAACACCCTTGTTAATAGATGTTGGAGATCGGCCTGTTTTCCAGTGTGGTCCTGTTTCTCTGACCGTGACTGAGTGGATGTGCTCTCTTCGTCCTCTGGCATGGGAGCTGCCTTGGAGCTCGTCTGCCTGGCTGTGTGTTTCCTGGACGGGGCCGCCTTTTACAGCTGCTTTTTGTATCTCTGCTTCTGTCTCCTTGAACCCCAGTCGGCCTCGGCAGATGGCCGCTCACACTGAGCCTGGTTCTGCTGGAGGTTTCTTCCTGTTAAAAGGGAGTTTTTCCTCTCCACTGTCGCTACAAGCATGCTTAGTGTGGGGGATTGTATTTGAGTCAATGAGTCAATGCAATCAACTGGTTTTCCTTAGATAGAAAACTTTGTATCAATTTGACTGGATGATCTGGTTGAACTGTAAAGTGCCTTGAGATGACATGTGTTGTGAATTTGGCGCTATATAAATAAACTGAATTGAATTGAATTGAATATATATGCTATATATATATGGTATATATATATGCTATATATATATGCTATATATATATATGCTATATATATATGCTATATATATATGTATATATATATGCTATATATATATATGTATATATATATGCTATATGTATATATATATGCTATATATATATGTATATATATATGCTATATATGTATATATATATGCTATATATGTATATATATATGCTATATATGTATATATATATGCTATATATGTATATATATATGCTATATATATATGTATATATATATGCTATATATATATGTATATATATATGCTATATATATATGTATATATATATGCTATATATATATGTATATATATATGCTATATATATATGTATATATATATGCTATATATATATGTATATATATATGCTATATATATATGTATATATATATGCTATATATATATGTATATATATATGCTATATATTGTGATGTTATCGCTTAATAAACTGCATTAAAACTTTTATAATGTCACATTTACTTGATGGAACGGAGTACTTTATCTGCGAATAAGTGGCCTCTGCCGGCAGCGGCCACCATCGGCCTCTCCGATGGCAGGCTCTGCCGGCAGCGGCCAACAACGGCCACTCCGATGGCAGGCTCTGCCGGCAGCGGGCAACAACGGCCACTCCGATGGCCGGCTCTGCCGCAGCCACTGTCACGAATTGAGCCCGGCCCTGCTGCTTGGTCCTGCCACCTTGTACCGTGTCCCGTAAAAGTTCCAGAGACCGTCCGCACGAAGAACAAAATGGTGTAAATTGGCTGAAAACATTGTTCGGTTAGCGTAAACTTAAGAAAAACAGCTTCAGTGCAATTCTTTCCATCTAAAATCGCCGCTGACTTTTCACGTGAAGCAGGAGGACTACAGATTGAGCTGTTTGTACTACAAGTCAGGGTAATCGTGACGTCACATCCGGCCACTGGGACATTCCCTTTCCGTGTAGCCGTCTTTTGTTAATTTGTTTTTGGCTATGTAAATGTGTTTTGCCACTTGCAGTTTTGTCTTTGCACTTGTACAAGTGTTTCTGAACGGTCAATTTTTTTTAGATGTAAATTTGTTTCCCTATAATGTATTTTTTTTCTCTAAAATGAAACTTTCTCTCACCTAAAATCTAACTTATTTAAAATGTGAATTTGTTTCCTTAAATGTAAATGTGTTTTTAAAAATTTAAACTTTTTTTTTCAAAAATAAATTGTTTCATAAAATATAATTGTTTCTTCAAATGTTATTTTGTTTTTTATTTGTTAATGTGTTTTTGAATTGTAAATATGTTTTTAAAAATTTAAACTTTTTTTTTTCAAAAATACATTTGTTTCATAAAATATAATTTTGTTTCTTCAAATGTTATTTTGTTTATTTGTTAATGTAAATTTGTTTGCTAAAATGTAAATTTGTTTTTAAAAATTTAAACTTTTTTTTCAAAAATACATTTGTTTCACAAAATATAATTTTGTTTCTTCAAATGTTATTTTGTTTTTTATTTGATAATGTGTTTTTGAATTGTAAATGTGTTTTGCACTTCTCAGCCACCGTAGTTTAGGGAGGTTTGGCAGTTAACGTTACTAACCAAACCTTTGAAACACATAGCAGCTAGTTAAAAGTACATTACATGCCTGAGTGGTTGTTAGCACTAACGGTTAGCACTGTTTGCTGGCTTTATGAGCTGCAGCTCCTGAACCCATCCATTCGTAAACTGCACATGAGACTCCAAGGACTTGTAGCTTTGGAACTGTTCGCGCACCGTCCGGGGTTAGCCACCTAGAATAGCGAGCCCTGCGTCGGATTGTTTACATTTTTACCATCTTATTAAAACTCACCCGTCCACGTATGATGGCGATTTCCTTCATGTACATCACTTCGACATCTCGTACCCAACCAGATGTGAACTGGTTGTTAGCCTCTAGACCCTTGTACGCTCTCATTTCCTCAAGAGTGTGCAGAGGGTTTTCACTGAACACCAGGTAATGAACTATGTCGCCATGCTCTACATTTGGCCAATCATCTGGATTAGTGCTAAACAAGGCACCATGGAGGGCATAGGGGTCCATATGGTCGATCACGGAACATTTCCTCAGATATGTTCCATGATCTGGTGGCTCTAGCGTGCTGGCGTACTTATCCATTCGCGACATGATATATATGATATACGATAATATGCCACCCAAGATGGCGGACCGGAAGCTGGCCAGTGATGTCACTGAAAACCCCCTATTGACCCAGATTTATGCTGGGTGCTCCAGTTCTCCTTAAGTCGACACTTTCTTGTGTTGTTCTCAAGAACATACCTGTCGAGGAAACGAGTCCGTACTCGCGTTCTTGTCAATTTAGAAACGGCCATGGTCACTAGACGAGCATATATATCCCAGAATCCTTTGCCAGAGCTCTCCTCACAAAGCATCATGGGATTTAGTTTAAGGGTGAGAAAGAACAAAGATGGTGCAAGCGCCAAGCTGAAAGCCAGAGTCACGTGAGCAACGGGGAGAGAAATGTAGTGATCATCTGTCCGGTCGATCGGTTAACTGACTTCACTATTAAGTTCACTATAAAGTCCCCGCTCTATATAGTGATTAAAGGGTTGGACGGACGCTCAGACACAGTCTGTTTCTATTTACTCTTCAGCTTTGTTGTCATTTAATAAATCCCAAATAGCTGAAATGTTAAAATGTCACCAAAACAGTTTTAGCAGAGATATAACTTCTGACAGGAATAGTTGAATCGTATTTATTTTATCACAGCTGTTTATGATCTGACAATAAACTACTCACTGGTTAAATATATCATTTAGAAAAAGGAAAAACTGTCAATGAGGCTAAAGTCCAGTTATCCAATCATCAGGTAAGTTTTATCAGTAGTTTGTTGGAGAACATAGAAGTTTAAAGAAGTAGAAACCTCACTGTCGATGAATAAACCAAAATACAGGATAAAATCTGAATCATTTTACCGTAATATTTCTCAGTGTTTCTGGATCGCTGACATTCTTCTAACAGCTCCCCCCAACCCCCCCGCCGCTTCATACTGCTGGGGGGGTCCATATTGGATGCAGAACTGTTCGTTTTTTCAAACCTGCTTAAAATTATTAATTTTGTATATTTTTTTGCTGAATAGTTCTATATAATTTTTACAAATATCTAAAGGAGGAGGATTTTCTAAAGTTCCTTTTATCCAATATTTACGGTTTTGTCTTTTCTGTCTTTTCTGTTCCCGTCCTCCAGATGCAAGTTCTTCAGTTTGACAGAGACTCCAGAGGACTACACAATCATTGTGGACGAGGAAGGGTTTAAAGGTGAGCCCCTCGCCGTGGATCGCTGTGGCAACCACAGATTGGGCTGCGGGGAAGGATCACATCGTGTTTTCTCTGATTGCACCCAGCCCCGCCGCGGCTTCAGCTGCCACTGTTTGAGCACACTTTGTGGTTATAGATGGGAGGCCAATCGGCCGCTTGCCGTTCTTTGTGGTTGGCTGAGTGAATGAATCCATGTCATTACACTGCCTTTTCCACCGTGACCCTCCGTGGTTACTCTGGAGACCACATGCTGTGTGTTGCATAACTGCTGCAGGTATTTTACACTGATCGGTGCCTCAGAGTCTGCCTGTGTGTTTTGTTGGACTAAGAAAAGGGGTTGAAACACAAGCAAGCAGTGTCAGATGACATCAGGTAAACGGGACGCACGTTTCTGACCCCAACATGGAGAGAATGAGGCCTGTTGGTCCTGGGTGGAACTATGAAGGAGGCGTTAGATTCTAAGCCGCTTTAATGATTATCTACTTGATTTCTGGAAGACATCTGCTGTTATTCTGAAACTTCCCCCAACTTGTAGTAATATGAGATCTTCTATCATGCAGAAGATGAATAAAGGCATTAGGGCTGGCCTAATCAGTTAGCTAACTAATCAGAATATGGCAACTTCCCCCCAAACTGGTAATCAGCTGCTCAAATACCAGAAAACCAGCTTGTTTTGTCCTTTTTATAAATTCGTAGGGAAGTCATATTTAAATGTCAAATCATTCTGACTTAAAACATGTACGGCTGGAAGCCTTCTACACCAAACCAAGCTTCTGCCGCCCTGGCGTCCTCTTCCACAACATCTTCGTCCCCGCTTTCCTCCTCTAAATAAAAAATGGATGACGGAGGAGACTCATCCACGACCTCCGACACTAAACTCTCCTCCTCTGTTTTATGTGTTGCCTTCTCAGTGGCAAATAAACACCTTGAGCAAAAATGAAATAAAAAAACTTGAGTTCTAAAAGCCAAAAATACTGGCAGCATTCAGGTTAGACATTGTGGAGATCAGAGCACTCAGACAAATACTGCAAAGGAACAAAACCGACTCACTGGTTCAGATATCTGGATGACATTTAGGTCAATATCCAAACCCAGGAAGGCGAGACATTCGCAAACCTCATCAACTGGACAGAAACGTCAAATTCACAGGAGGGGATGCCAAAAATAAAATGTTGCCTTTTCTGTCCTCCATGGTCTGTGATCTGGAAATCTTAATGCCTACTGGAAACATACAGATTCAGCCCTATATTTGTGTTTTGCTCTGGAACACAAGCTTTCTGTTATCAGAACTCTGAGTTACCAGGCTGACAATATTCCTTCAGTTGCAGAGGAGAAACAAGAAGATCACAAACATGTCAGGAAATCCCTTGAAGCGTGTGGTTATCCTAACTGGGCATTTATGTCGGCCAGAAAAATGCAGCAAAACAACAGAGAGGAGAAATTGGAGACATACAAAAATATTTGCTAAAAAACTCGAATGAATTTTATCGAAACATGACAAAGCAATAAATTTCACCCCTGAAAGCTCGAACTGTTTCGTCCCAAAGACAGAAAACATAAACTAAAGCTGCGTGGCGTTGTTTACGGGCGCCGCTGTTGGTACCACATCTGCTCGGGTCCTGCTTCATACCAGTGATGTTGCCCTACATGATTGGCTGAAGGTTGCCACATGATGTAGAACATTGTGGTTGCCCAGACAACGATAACATCACGCAGCATCAGTGCCGAGTCGGTAGCATCTGTAGCATTAGCGTGTCTATTGACCGATGAAGTTTAACCTGATTCATAACAAAGCTGAAAAAATTCTGTTTCTGGTGAACAAAGAACGCACAAGTCTGCTCTGATGCATGCTCGATAAAGAGGGCGGGGCGAGAACAACATCCGGGGATTTGATGCGTTCTCGATCTGGCGTTCTTGAGAATTGGAACGGTACTCGGGCTGAGGCTGATGACGTGTCACGAGTACACGAGCACACGAGAACGCTCAAGAACGCATATTGAGAAACGGCCTATATGTACGAGTAGAGTTGCCATATGTGGACGTCATAAGAAGGGGCGGGGCCCCGAGCAGTTCTGGTACCTACCGGCACCTACCCAGTGTTGAACAACTGGGCTTGGACTGGAGATTGCTTAGATTTCTACAACTTATAGAACTCATTTCTGAAAACGTAAATGTTTTTTTATATGAAAATGGGTTTTATATAAAACCCACATTTCTGAAGGAAAGCTAATCCCAACTGAACGCAAACTTCTGACTTCAACTGGATCTGCAGAGGACATAAAAATGCAGTATTTAGTAAATTTGGAAACCAGGAATCTAATTTTATTTAATAAGCTTCTGCCAGTCATTGGATTCTCTTTGAAACAGTGAACATCTCTGCTGTCTGTCCTTTTTCCTCAGAGCTGCCGCAGTCAAATCTCATCAGTGTTGCTGATGCCACATGGCTGGCCCTCAATGTGGTGTCAGGCGGCGGTAGCGCTTCCAGCTCACAACCCATCGGAGTCACCAAAATCGCTAAATCAGTCATCGCTCCACTAGCCGACCACAACATCTCTGTTTTCATGCTGTCAACGTATCAGACTGACTTCATCCTGGTAAGTTTCCGGACCCACTTAGGGGCCTTCTGAATGATTTTGCAGGGCCTCTGCTTTAAGAGATTTTCTTCACGAAGTCAGAATCCCTGTAGGTCTGGTCCTGTGGTTTCTGAAGGAGCTGTTTCACTCTGAACATGGCAGCCAGTGTTTGCTTAATAATTGATAAAATAAGTAAGTTGAGGAAAAGTTTCAGGGTTGTGGAAAGAAGGTAGAATCCATAAGTTTCATCAGAGAGGTACTGTATGTCAATAAGCTCGGGTCAACCATCCAAGGTGTTTACATTGTACCGTAGAGGCTAGAACGGTGCAGGAATGGACAGGATTGGATTGAGATGAAGGATTTTAAGCCTTTTGTTCTCCTCTTGACTGGTAAAGTAACGCTGCTTTCAATTCACTGTGGCCTTTAAAGGAAAAGTCCGGTCAGCAGGAATAATCAGTGGATCATTATTTATACCTAAAACTAATACGTTCGTGGTGAATTTACCGTTAATCAGTAAAAAAATAAGTCAAGGAGCGGCCATTTTTGCCCAAATATAGTAACCCCTCCCTCCTGCCATCTTCCATCAGTGACGTCACGGTGCGGTAAGCCTAGCGCCATTCTCCCCGCTTTACAAGCAAAATCAATGGGAACTACTAGACACATCTGCAATCAACAACAATTATTGAAGATTTCCAGAGGACTTCACCATTGAAATTCACCAGAGCTATAGTGAAACTGACAATGCCCACGTGCATGGCAGCTGGATGCTGGAATACATCGGGTAAAAGTGGAAAAAAAGAGTTATTCCACCTTTCTGATTCCTGATCCTCCACGGACGGGTTGGTCGTTGGATCGCCAACTTGAAGAGGGAGGATTTGCCATCGAACTTCTGGCCAGAGAAAAAACCCGTAATATGTAGCCAACATTTGGAAGAAGAATGTTTTCTAGATGACTTGGATAATAGCGCGTTGTGACAAACACCAGATACAGCACTGGGACTTGATCAACAGCCCATACCGCACCGTGACGTCACTAACCAGTAGGTGGCAGTAGTGTTCTTTGACAAACATGGATGCCTCCAGTAAAGCACATTCACATGAAAATTTGTCTTAAATAAAAACACTTATCATTTATTGAAGAGGATGTAATAATTTAAGAAGTTTGAATTTTGAATACCGGACTTTTCCTTAACATATCTTCATCAAAGTCGTCTGTTTCAGATGTGGGCATCTGTTGAAATACCAAACACTGTTTCAAATATATTGAATGAGCACATCACGATGGTCCAGCACTTACTTGGAAGTCCTCATATATTGTCTTTTTTTTGCACATAGATGAATTTGCTAATCTAGTGTCCACTGTCAAATGAAGGCCTTGTTTTTTTGTTTTTTGTTTTTTAAACACAGAAAATACACATGTGGATAAAAATGTTGGTGCTCCTGCTTTAATGAAAGTAATAGCCACAATGGTTGCAGAAATAATTTGTTCCAGTTAGTCACAGCCAGAGAAACAGGACTACACTGAAAAACAGGCTGATCTCCAACATCCAGAAACAAAGGTGTTGATGGCAGCAGCACAGCTGATATTTCTCTCCAGGATGGAGTCACAGCCAAACAGGAACAGACCAGATGAAGCTACTATGAGAAAAAGCAGAGAGAGCAGAACGTTAGAGATTGAACTAACAGATTCTGCAGAGTGGGAGAATAGAGATAGAATGAAGCAGAATGATGAAAAAGGGGTCCCTATGTCCTCCAGCAGTCTAAGCCTATAGCAGCAGAACTATAGAGATAGATCAGGATAACCTGAGCCACTCTAACTAGAAGCTTTATCAAAAAGGAAAGTTTTAAGCCTAGCCTTAAAAGTAGACAGGGTGTCTGCCTCACGGACTAAAACTGGTAGTTGGTTCCACAGGAGAGGAGCCTGAGAACTAAAAGATCTGCCTCCCATTCTACTTTAAACAAAGAAATGCTTTATCATAAAATACTATAATAGTTCCTAAATTAAGGAGCGTGATTGGTTCATGTTAAAGACTCTGCAAATAAACATTACTAAAAAAATGATTCAGGTACTGACCTGAAACAATTTGGAAAAATAACATAAAAAAAACCTGAAGAACATGTGAAGCGTTTCACATTTGCCCTGCAGACGCTCCTTCACTAGGTAGGATAAAGAAGATGGTTGTTTAGAGTAATGCTACCGTGCATATATACAGAAAGTTTAGCAGCAGATAAAAATGCAGTAAAGAAAAGCTCCCTAACAACGAGGAACTGAATTCCTGACAAATCAAGTTTTAATGATGTTCTGCTTTGATAAGCGTCTTTATAGCAGGTGAGGTTTAATCATCTATGAAACCTGCTGTAATGCTAACCCAGCTCTAAGTAATCAGTTTGCATGTGGTTAAGCTAAGATTTAGCAGAAATTGTTTTTATCTAACCATCCATCTTGGGTATAACACAACAGGTCGGTGTCGCATCACACATGCCGGCCCAGAGCTCACAGCTGATCGGCTTTGTAGCCTGCTGTAACTGATGCATTATTTGTCTGTTATGCAACCACTGGCAGCACAGTTGTTTATAAGCATAGAGCCTGACATGAAAAAGGCAATAACAGTGGATGTAATGTTCTGGTTCCAGCTGACTGTCTGATTTTTAAATTAGAAGGAAATCCAGGCCTCTTAGGCCAGATGGAGTCTTACTGCTTCACTCTTGTGGAAAAACAAGGTCTGGTGACCTGCTCCTTTTTTTTTTTTAATTTTTTTTTTTATACAGGATAAAATAAAGGCTCTGTGCATGTTCATAATCTGTTACATAAAGAGGATCAGCAGCTCAGCTTCTTGGAAGCGGCACCAAACTCAGACCTGCTTCCTGTCTCCACATGGGCTGTTTTACACTGAAAGAAGCAAACATTTTCTGCACTGGTCGCCTCATTGACGCTTCATTGTCTCATAATGTTTTATTTTACATTTTTATCCCATTTTTTTGTGGAAAACAAAATAAATAGAAATCTGCATTAGCTGTTAAATTTCTTTGTGTTGCATTTATCAGTAAATTAAATCCCAAACTGCGAGATAATGGATTGTCATCTCCAATTTTTGGAAGGAAACAAAAATTTGAACTTGATGCCTCATTATTCTATTATTTTAAATGCAAAATAGTTTTATGAAAGGTTTTTATACTGTGTGTGACAGGCTGCATGCTGGTTGAAACTATACATGTCATTTGATGAAGCTTACAAATTAACTCGGCGTATCAGCAGGATTTGTTTTTATTCACTGACAGGAAACTGATGGGTAAATGCTTAATTATATTACAAAAATATTGATCTTTTCACAGTTTAAAAAGGATAGCGAAACATACATGTATAATATATAATAATAAAAATATAATAAAAATAATCTGTAAGTCCAGGCCATTAGTCCGTATTCGGTATTGGCCCAAATTTCCATATCTGTGCATCTCAGGGAAATCCTGTCCCTAAATTAGCTTCACGCTAATAAAATTCTTCTGCTTCATTTCCTGCAAAACAAAACAAAAACAACAAAGAAACTTTAAATGTTTCGAGGAAAAACAACAACAAAAGCTTTCTGCGACATCTCCTCTGAATGCTTCTGCTAATATATCTGTTTCAGGTCCGAGAGCGAGACCTGCCACTGGTCATGCACACTCTGTCTTCCGAGTTCACGCTGTTCCGGGTGGTCAACGGAGAAACGGTCGCCGCACACAATCTGGGAGTTACCAACGGATTCGTGAAACCAAAACTTGGTGGGTGTTTCTACAAACCTGCCTTAACTGATTTTCAAACTAACGGACGAACGTCAAACCCTCGGATTATATTCTAGCTGTGAAGGTTTTTTTTCGGTTGCATGTAATTGTGGTCAGTGGCAGAAATACAGCAGCACTGCAGTTCTGTGGATCCTGATAAAACGGTCTCTTAATAATGACAGATCGTTAGAGGTGTAGATCGTAACACGGTCTTAAATCGTCATATCGCCCACCCCTAGTGCACTGCAAAAAAATAAAATCTAAATAAGTCATTTTTTCTTAAAATGAGTGCATTTTTTCTTGAATTAAGGATTAAAGTGAGACACTTTGCCAATGGAAAAAGACAATTTACACTTTAAACAAGAAAAAACAATTGCATTGTCTTATTTCAAGTGCATAATATCTAGATAGGGTATTTTAAGAGTAAAAATACTAATTCCATTGGCAAATCATCTTATTTACCTGCTGAAATTAAGGCTAAATACACTTAATTTAAGACATTTTTACTCATTTTGAGGTGGTTTTTGCAGGGTGACAGCGGCTTTAGGGTCCAGCTTGCAGGACCTCATTGGGTGTAGGTTGATATTTACTTTTACATATTTTCTGTAATCTCTCAGTGCCCCGCCCCATCATCCACCCTCTGTCCAGCCCCAGCAACATGTTCTGTGTGACCAGCCTGGATCCAGACACGCTGCCCTCTGTAGCCACGCTGCTCATGGACGTCATGTTCTACTCCGGAGGGTAAGATGCTTCTCTTAAAACCTGTTTTCTGTGACAAACCCGTCGGATGGTGGATGAGGCTCCATTTAAGTTTTATAAAGTCTGAGGCTGATCAGGTTTGGTTTTCTGAATTAGGGAGAGATTTCTCTGCATCATGGTTGAGATCTGGAGCTCAGTCCGAACAGGAAGTTAAACTCCTGCAGCAAAAAACAAATCTTTGCTTTATTTCTTTCTAAATTAATTAATATTTTTCTGCATAAATCCTTTTAGAAATATCTAATAAGAGTTTAAATGAAATAAAGCAGGATATTTTTATGGGAGAAAATAAAAAAACAACCTGTTGTTGTAATGAATTAACGATTTCCTGATTCAAATGTGTTCTATAGCACTGAAGCATGAGGCAGCTAATATTTACTTTCTACCAAAAAAAGATATATAAACTGTGTATATATATATATATATATATATATAAGTATAAAAATCTAAATCGGACTCCAACATTAGAATAGACTTTATTTCAAAAGACAAAATCCCATTTTAAAAAGGAATCCAGAACCAGAATGGCTCTGATCATATTGAGGTGTTTGACTCAGTTAGGTGGTTAAAACCTACAAAGTACTCATGTCTTGCTGTTCTTGAAATTAAGAACAGAAATGCTCAAGTTGTGGTTTTCTGCAAATATTTCTGGCTTCAGTCAGATAATCTTCACCATTCAATTTAATTTTTTCAACTCAGTTTATTTCTATAGCACCAATTCACATCATGTCATCTAAAGGCACTTTCCAGTTCACCAGATCATCCAGTCAGATTGATTCCAAGTTTTCTATCTAAGGAAAACCAGCTGATTGCATCGACTCATTGACTCCTCAGCAATCCCTCACACTAAGCATGCTTGTAGCGACAGTGGAGAGGAAAAACTCCCTTTGAACAGGAAGAAACCTCCAGCAGAACCAGGCTCAGTGTGAGCGGCCATCTGCTGAGGCCCACTGGGGTTCAAGGAGACAGAAGCAGACATAGAAAAAGAAGCATAGATACAAAAAGCAACTGTAAAAGGCGGCCCCGTCCAGGAAACACACACCCAGGCAGACGAGCTCCGAGCCAGCTCCCATGCCAGAGAAAGAAGAGAGAGTACTTTTAGAAGTTTTAATTCTGAATATTACTAGACTTTTCCTTTAAAACTTGCTGTTTGCATCGCTCATGCAAGCTTATTTTCCAAAAGATGATTTGCAATGTTTCCACCATGTCAGACTCGTCACCGGTAAGTGAAAATGGGGTCGAGCACGAATGAAGGCCTTAACGTCAACATATCACCAAAATGATTGACAGTTAGGAGGACCGCTTATTTTGATGATCCACCCAGAAAAAGATCATCCTCCACTATACCTTTAAATTCCAACATTTAATAGTTACACATGTGGCTTTTTTTGTGCTGAGCTGAATCATATTTTCATTCAGGTTTGTAATCTGAGATCAAACTAGATGACACTGGCCTGGATGTGACCATTAGAGGAACCAGTCCCTGAGGGTTTCTGTTTCTTATCCAGGTCTAAAGAGGTCTCAGCGTCCGGCGAGGACTCCAGTCACATCCGCTTCTTCTCCTTCTCCCTGATTGAGGGCTACATCTCGCTGGTGATGGACGAACAGACGGCTAAGAGGTTAGCATAAACCAAACCTATTATAATGCTTCTCCAAAAGAAGCCCACGCCTGTTTTCTCAACATGTTGTTTTCCTTCCCTGCTCTGCCAAAGGGGTCGTTACGTTTATGTCGGGGGAATAAATTCATGATTGTTATTTGAGGGGGTGATTAGTTTGTTGCTAAGCAATAACAAACCTCTAGGGTGGACGTGGTGTTCTTAAATCACAGTGGGTGTCATTCTGACTCATTCCTTCTCCACTGAGTCCCCCTTTTTTCCTCTCCATCTACACCCTCATTAAGCTCCGAGCTCATGAAGACATTTACCTCGTCCCTAACAGCCTAATCAAAGCCAGACCATTCAGAAATAGAGGGACACGTGTTTAATGTCATAAAGGAAATCATAATGACTTAAAAAATATGGGGGAAGCTGAAGATTTCTAAAAGTTTCTGCAGCATGTAGGTTAGAACTGTGCCCATGTTTTATTTCCCCCTCCTTTAACATGTCTTAAAGGAATGGGGGTGCTATTTGTTTTACAGTTGCTTTTCCTATTTTACCTGCTGCTGCTGCTCATCTATGTCCTTTTTAATCACTGGACATCTTTTTTTTTTCTTTTTTTACCTTCTTATAACTAAGTAAACAGAACAGGAAAAAGAAAACTCAATGATTTTGAGCACAAAGATATCTAATTTAAAGTTTTAGTTGATTATAGTATTTCTGAAAGATTATCTTTATGTTTTAAATCATCAGATTTTAATATCAGGAGAAAAAAAATTAAATGATGTAATTTCAAATGGGAGAATTTGAATAAGGCAGCTGCTTTTGTCTAGCCTCGTGAGACCATCCTGATCTCGCGAGCTTTCAAGGTTTCACTCGCAGATCAGTCTGGAGACTCTCCGTTAAAGAAAATTTGGTGCCGTTCACCAAACGAACGTCCAATCAGCGTTGGCTTTGAGGCGGGTTGAGGTGTGACGCAACGAGAAGCGCGACAGTTCAGTCTAAAGAACATGGCGGCTTCAGCCGATGAAACTAGCGTTAGCGTGGCTATCGAGCAAGTTTTATCGGAATTACAGAGTATTTCTTCACTGAAAGAAGAGCAAAACACTGCTCTGGAGGCTTTTCTCAGAGGAAAAGATGTTTTTGCTCTTCTCCCGACTGGTTTCGGCAAGAGTTTGATCTATCAATTGGCTCCTCTTCGTCGTCGCTCTGTTAGTACGTCATATGCTTCGTTGATCTGATTGGTTTATTTGGCCCGTCTATCACCAACATAGGCCAATCAGCTAACCAGTATTTTCGCCCCTTCCCAAAATTACTTCTACGGAAGGTTTCCAGATGGATATGCGGAGCAAATCCATCTGGCGGAGTCAGGTTAGCTTTTGTCCACTTTTCTTACAATAAACCCAGTCCTCCACACATATCTAATCTAGATCAGTCAGGTTTCTGGGCTTTCGCTTAGAAACCTGGAGTTTCAGCCACTGTTGTTTTGACAGCCATCTTAGATTTCGTCTCCGTCTTCAGGACAAAAACTATTAATAGTCTCAGTCGTATTTTAGTCATTACGATATGTGATAGTTTTAGTCGGTTTTAGTGAGTTTTATGTTGCAAAAAAAGTTAACCTGTACAAATAGCAGATCTAGTTCAACACATCATATTGGTCAAAATAGCAGACAAGCTAACAAAATGTCCAATAAAGGAATGGAAGCAAACACCTCCTGATCTACTATGTATTCATTGCTCTAAAAAAGCAAAGCACAAAAAACATTCAAAGTCAAAGTTGATTTAAATTCAGTGTTTTGATATAAAATAAATGCAGAGAGAACCTAATTGGCAATCAGACCTAAATGTAATGAAATATGAAAAACTAAAATGTTGAAATATTTAAAGGAAACAGAGAAAAATGTTTAAATGACATTACAAGAAAAAATTTACATTATATTTAAATAGTTAGAAACGAGAGAAATATTCAAAGATCTATGTACCTTTTCATCGGGCTCTTTATCCAAAGACAAACAGAATGCAATGAAATGTTTGTTTTGGATATAATTTAGGGATTCCTTGTGGTAGGAATTAAAGAATGTTTAGTATCGCCTCTTTTGAACTGGAAGAAGTAAAATCTTTATAGTAAAGGGTTTTTTTTACGCTTGGCAGAGGATGATCAGCCACATAGTTTAAGTAGCGATGGTGGAAGAGCCGTAGTGCTGAGAGCGAACCATCAGAGTGCAGCGTGAAGCGCAGACTCTCAGCTCAGCGCGCAAAGACGCATTTCTGCACAAGCACAGCTGGGAGATCAGTTTGTCAGAGTTGAACTAGACCAGTACTAGACCAGTCCGGATTATTTTCTCAGACTCTGCCGCTGCTGCCTTGATCAATCTGTGCTCCTGCAGCCTGTGCAACGCTGCGCTGCAGGTGGGCGGCATGATCGAACAGGACGCAGCTGCACAGGTGATACTGCTTAGCAGATCGCCCACTAATCCACCCACTAATTTTCATTTAGTCTCGTCTCGATGATTAAAACTGAAAACTTTGACTAGCCATGTTTTCGTCATAAAAGATCCATGTTTATCTTGTCAGTTTTGTTATTGTCATTTTAAACAAAGGAGCGTGAACGAAATGATTTCGTCATTAAAAACAACACTGGTTTCAGCTCCCTCCAAAGATTCTCTATTGGGTTTAGGTTTGGAGACTGAAAGAAGCATATCAGGGTTCTGGCGTGGCAAAGCCAGAGGGACACACCTGAATGACTGGACTGTAGTTCTAATCTCATCTGTTATTTCTTCTCTTCAAGGTTTCCAAACAATGTGCTTTTCACCAGTGCCTCTGGTGAGCTCTGGAAAATGGTTCGGATTGGAGGACAACCTTTAGGCTTCGGTAAGACCTCCCTTTAAGGTTTTTTATTTTTTTGAAACAGTGCCGCTGTTCTGTCAGATGAGCATACCCCGTCAGACCAGCATACCCATAGTCAGAGATGGGAAGTAACGAAGTACAAATACTTATGGCGACTTTTTACTTCTACTCCTTACATTTTTACACAAATATCTGTACTTTCTACTCCTTACATTCTAAAAAATTGGCTCGTTACTTTAGTTTTGAATCATTTCAATGGAGTTACCGTTATTATTTTTCACGTCATCAATACCAAATTCAATCTAATTGGATGGGAATCTACGTTGCATTTGACGCACCACTACAAGATGAATCGACAGATTCGGCGGTATTCATTGGTGGCAAATCATTGCAGCTTGGTGGCGGTGGCGTTAGCATAGTAGCATGGACGACGAGATGATTGAAAATGAACACAACGGAGATCTAGTCCTATTGGCAGACATCCATTTAAAATGTAGGCAACGGCATGAAAAAAGTGGTTTCTACTTTTACTTTTATACTTTAAGTAAATTTACAAGCCTGTACTTTGTTACTTTTACTGGAGTAAAGAAGTTTAATCAGTACTTCCACTTTTACCAGAGGATTTTTTTAACACAAGTATCTGTACTTTTACTCAAGTACGGAAAGTGAGTACTTTTGCCATCTCTGCCCATAGTCAAAAGGCATTAGCAAGACATCATATTTTATTTTATCCCTTTAGTTTTGTACCAAAAATACACTTTAAACTACCTGTAATAAAATAAACAAAAACACCAAAAAAGTAAGTAATGAAATAGTTTTTTTGTACACGACTAAAGGGAAACACGCCCGTTGATGTAGTTTTAGTTTATTTTTTGTACAAAACTAAAGGGATAAACGGGTATTGACTATGGGTATGTTGGTCTGACAGGGTATGCTCATCTGACAGAACGGCGGGTTCTTTTCAGGAGAATAACGACGGCCCGGTTTCTTGCTTTGTTTTGTAGATGAATGTGGGATCGTGGCTCAAATATCAGAACCTCTGGCAACAGCTGACATTCCAGCTTACTACATTAGTACCTTCAAGTTCGACCACGCCCTGGTAAGGAAACCCAGAGGGGACAGTTGGGTTTATCAAAGCAAGGTGTAGTAGTTGGTTTCTGATATGCAGTAGATGTTGGGGGTAATTCTATATTCAGACCGCCAGCGCTGGTTGTTGATGGTTGTTAACATTAAAGGGGAACGCCGTTTTTTTTTTTTTTTTTTTTTTTCCATTGGTCCCTTGATTTTCCGTTATTCCATCATGTTCTACTCACCCATATGAGTTTAATGTCATTTGGAGCCGTTCTGAAGATATTCCGTTAGGTTATATCCAGTAACGTCTTCCTATGGGCAACGACTTACACACTCATACACACTCCACTTTGTTTTAAAAATATATAAATATAGAAAATATAACAGCGGATGTCTGGGGGACAGTGATTGGCCTAATAGTTCTGAATGCTGGCGTACCATAAAGAATAAATGATGAACAGTTTAGTTTGTGCCTTCAAATCGTTGCCCATAGGAAAATGTTACTGGATATAATCTAACGGAATATCTTCAGAACGGCTCCAAATGACACTAAACTCATATGGGTGAGTAGAACATGATGGAATAATGTAAAATCAAGGGGCCAAAAAAAATAAAAAAATCGGTGTTCCCCTTCAAGGTCTGACGTCCAGTAAAGTGTGTCCAGATGCGTCTGATGCTCCTGTGTTCAATGGCAGAGAGCGGCTTTGTTAAAATTTGCTGTGATCAGGGGGTAAAAAGTAGTTTTAATATGTTTTCAGTGAGAAAATCCACCTGAAAACTTACAGTAATCTGTGCAGCCAGTTCATCCAGATTACCATCCTGCCTTTAAATATCAGAGTCTTAAAAGGCATTGAAGTCTTCAAAATAAAACTAGGGCCTTAATTGGTATTAAAATGTCTTAATTCAGTCTTTCGTAGATCTTATTTTTTAAAACATCATAAATAGGATTATTTTTATTACGATTTATTTT
The DNA here is from genome assembly GCF_016077235.1 of Cyprinodon tularosa. NCBI lineage: Eukaryota > Metazoa > Chordata > Actinopteri > Cyprinodontiformes > Cyprinodontidae > Cyprinodon > Cyprinodon tularosa. The sequence goes on along the minus strand of NW_024038994.1, from coordinate 95,528 downwards.
TGTAATCTAAATAAAACATTAAAATTGAAAACATTTTTTTTTTATTTAAAAAAAAAAAAAACTGCTCGCCATTATTGGTTCCGTCCCGATAGCGGAACCAATAAAGCGTTGTTGCGGCAGGGACATTTGGGAGATGCACCATTAACTTTTTGTCTGCAAAATATGAGCAAGTGTAAATGTAACCTAAATTGTCTCCAGCCAAGAGTTTTCTCCATGGCTAAAACCAGGGAACATACATGAGGCTCAGTGGATTTAGTGCAAGAAGTCATTCAAGCTCAGAACGATGGGAATTAAGGCAGTGGAGTCGCACATGCGAAGCACGAAACACAAAGCGTCAAAATGGAGTTACAGAGAAACAGCCGGTATTTTTCAGTTTAGTTCCACCCTTGTCTCTGCAACGCCTCCACTTATCACCAAATCAAACATACTAAGAAAACCATACAAAGAAAAATAGCTGCAAAAAAGACTTAGCACTGGTTATGTTGTGGCTTTAAAACTGATTAGTTTTGTTCCCTGCTAAAACAAAGTTTGTGAATTCAGTTAAATAATTGTTCAAATATATCTGTCATTTGTGTGTTTTTAGCTTTCTTCCTGTATGGGAAGCTTTTCAACATTTGAAACATTAGTGCAGTGGTTTATGTTAAAATAAACCTTTGGGTTAAGTTGTCGCAAGCAGGTTTTCTTGTGTTTGTTGTGAATTTGGTCTTAAAATTTTATTTCCAGTGGCATTAAAAAGTCCTAAAAAGTCTTGAATTTAAGTGGCCTTATGCTGTAGGAACCCTGAAATATTGTTTCATTGTCGAAGCTGCTCAGACCCCCTTTCAATGGCAGCCTCTGGCCTGGTCGTCTCTTCGCGGTGTTCCTCTACTGTTCGTGGCGGCTGGAAAGGATCCGAGAACCGGATCCTTTCTGCTGTCCGGATGGGAAACATGGCCTTTCAGGTGTTTTTTTCCCTGTTCGGCTCATCTTTAGCGCCGGTGGCGTTAAAGATGTGGGTCTCCGCCTGCGGTAACCGACTGTTATCGAGCCACGGAAATCCGCCTGAAACTGCAGCTCTACTAAACTGTGCAGCTAGCTTTTTTATGAAATAAACAATGCTTTGAGTCAAGCTTAATTGCCATCAGGCTCTTTATTAAAGCTGTACAACAGAGAAAACAAGCCGTTGATACTTTTGTATATCAATTCCAACTGAGAGAACGTTTGACTACACTGACGTCACAGCTGGGGATCGCTATAGGCGTGTAGCATACTGTAAAACTCTCAATGTTTATTACTTGGAGGATTTTTAGCACGATTTAGACCAGCTAACCTGACTCCGCCAGATGGATTTGCTCCGCATATCCATCTGGAAACCTTCGGTTGAAGTAATTTTGGGAAGGGGCGAAAATACTGGTTAGCTGATTGGCCTATGTTGGTGATAGACGGGCCAAATAAACCAATCAGATCAACGAAGCATATGACGTACTAACAGCCAGGCTAACTCTTGCCGAAACCAGTCGGTAGAAGAGCAAAAACATCTTTTCCTCTGAGAAAAGCCTCCAGAGCAGCGTTTTGCTCTTCTTTCAGTGAAGAAATACTCTGTAATTCCGATAAAACTTGCTCGATAGCCACGCTAACGCTAGTTTCATCGGCTGAAGCCGCCATGTTCTTTAGACTGAACTGTCGCGCTTCTCGTTGCGTCACACCTCAACCCGCCTCAAAGCCAACGCTGATTGGACGTTCGTTTGGTGAACGGCTCCAAATTTTCTTTAACGGAGAGTCTCCAGACTGATCTGCGAGTGAAACCTTGAAAGCTCGCGAGATCAGGATGGTCTCACGGGGCTGTAGACCAGCAACATAGAGAAGAAAAAGGATAATCTATCATCACACACCATAAAACTGCTCTAGATGCTCCTTTTTATTTTCCTTTAAATATTCAGGGTTTTTCTGGGGATCAGGAGTATATATCCACCTTACAGCCTCGTTACGGTCTAAAAAACATCATTTCTGTTTTTTGCTTCTCTTCCAGGTTCCGGAGGAAAATATCCAAAGTGTGATCAAAGCCTTGCGGACTGAGAGCAGCGCACAGTGAGGAAACCAGCCGAACGAGCCTTTTCGTCCGTCATTTCGTTCAAACATGTTTCATGCCCCAAAAGTGCCAAGAGCGTGTCGGTGGGCCGCTGCAGATTAGCCCAGAAAATAAGGAAGGAGTCTGAAAGTGAGGGATGCCTCTGTTGCCATCACTCTTCTTTCCTTGAGCCCCCTGCTGCCAGTTACTGCTTTAGTTTACTAAACTTGATGTTTCTTTAACTCTAAAAGCTGCTTCCTTCCACTCCCTCACCCCTCCAGCACCATACTGTAAAAAACCTACGCAAACCCTCCCAACGCAGAATGAAAATGTACTCTCCATATCGAAGAAATATTCAGCAAGCTCTCCATCTTAGGGCATTTTCTGAGTGCCATCGTGGTTGAATGCCCGATCCGATGCCTTGTTAGAGCGCAGCAGGTGTGCTGTGAAGGAGATCCAGCCCGGCTGAGTGAGACGTTTTATTTTAGTTTTTAGTCCAGATTAAACTTCTTGAAGAACCAGCAGTGTTCTGAGCATCTGAGTCCTTAACGCCTCAGGGTTATTATGGGATGTTTAGACTCGTCACCCTTGAAGAAAGTCGGAGATGTGCTTTGGGATGTTTGGTGAATTCACACTGTGAGCAGCCTGGCTGTTTGAAGTAGAACACCAATTTTTCTCTTTCTTAGCATTGAAGGCGACATTTATGAAGCATTAATGATTGTAGATCTGGTCTAATTAGTATGTATTTAAACTTAAATCATTAAACATTCTTCTAATGTCGAATGTAAAGATTTATAGTACATGTATGATGTATTGATGACTTCATTAGTTCACAATCAGGCCGCTGCTTTCACCATATTTGCACAAACTCCTGAAAATCAGGGAAACGTTTTGAGTTTTCTGTTTCACAAAGAGTTTCCTCTGTTTCTGTTACCATGGTAACATTTTCCCCAGAGCTAACCTGGTTACATGCAGGTTTTTTCTCTCCTCCCTCCTTAAAAACCAATCAAGTCGTTTTATTTCCTGATTTAGTCCCCCAAACATGAGGATCTTATTAAAGAATGGGCGACATTAATTCACGGAATTAAATATTAATGGGGAGAAGATTCTCAGACTGCCTTTAGACGTCCTTTATAGTCTGAGTTAGACGTCTTTAACAAGGATTTGGCAGAACCGATATCTGTTAGAGAACATTGATGTGTGAGAGCAACAGCATTATAGAAAAGTTCAGTCAAACAGCACCGCCATAGAATGGCTTCAGACTGTTTCACCTTCTAGTCGGCTTCTTATGGGATTAATAAGAGCTGCTTTGGCCGCATCTAAAACCATAAGATTTATTTACTATATACCTACCTACTTTATAGTTTTATCTACTTTAAGTACAATGTACGATACCTATTTTAGCTGAGCGCACACTGTACAGATTTTTTGTTTCCCTTTTCGGGCCGATTCTCCAGTAGTGCAAAAAATTTGTCCATCAGGCCGACTTTCAGCCTGATCGTGCACTGTGTAATATACGGGGGGTAACGGCGGCCCATCAGCCTCCCGATCGGGAACCGTAAGGTCAGGAGAAAATCAAACATGGTTTAAATTCAGTTGGCCGTCGTAAGGTAACCCGACTGCGCCTCCGTTGCAGTAATTTTGGGAAGGGGCGAAAATACTGGTTAGCTGATTGGCCTATGTTGGTGATAGACGGGCCAAATAAACCAATCAGATCAACGAAGCATATGACGTACTAACAGAGCGACGACGAAGAGGAGCCAATTGATAGATCAAACTCTTGCCGAAAGCAGTCGGGAGAAGAGCAAAAACATCTTTTCCTCTGAGAAAAGCCTCCAGAGCAGTGTTTTGCTCTTCTTTCAGCGAAGAAATACTCTGTAATTCCGATAAAACTTGCTCGATAGCCACGCTAACGCTAGTTTCATCGGCTGAAGCCGCCATGTTCTTTAGACTGAACTGTCGCGCTTCTCGTTGCGTCACACCTCAACCCGCCTCAAAGCCAACGCTGATTGGACGTTCGTTTGGTGAACGGCTCCAAATTTTCTTTAACGGAGAGTCTCCAGGCTGATTAGCGAGTGAAACCTTAAAAGCTCGCGAGATCAGGATGGTCTCACGAGGCTAGTAGTAAGGTGGTCGTGAGCAAATCACTCACTGCGCAAACAAGGATTCTTCTTCTTCTTCTCAGACAAAAAAAAGGAATCATGGCGGGGGTGCAATGAGTGAAATGGAGTTATTTCTTCAAAATTGACAGACCGTAGTAGCCACGTTCGCTCAGCCATGTCTTTGTCTAAATACGTCGTCTCCTTTTCTATTTATGCACAAAATTCCCCAAATTACCAAGGCAGCGCGTTTCACTCTAGTGAGCTTCATATTCCTCTTCTACTGGTTTGGCTCCTGGATAGACAAGTCCGAGTAGCGCCATCTCGCTGCGGAGCTGAGTCCCACCTGGTTTTTAGTCGTACAGTGTGAGCAGGTAGATCGCATCAGAGCGTCGGGTCGCACAGTGTGAGAACAAACATCGTGAGCTGTGAACTAGCACTGTACTCCGGGACGAAACCCTGCAGTTTTCAACGTGAATTCTACGCTTCAGTCACGCGGATATAATGTGGCGATGAAAAACTTTTTTTTTTTTTTTTATATTAGGCCTTTGCAGATACTTTTTTCTTTTTACACTATATGAAGAACTACTGAAATTATTTTTAAAATACCCATAAATAGATGAATTAATTCTGCACAAAAAGCAGGAATTACGTTAGCGTTAGGATTTATTCGGTAATAACACCCTATTGGCAGGTAGGAGGTACAATCTAAAGCCATGCTATGGGACTTTTAACCTCTAAAAACAGCCATTTAATAGAATAACATTTGAAATGGCTGCAAACAGCCACTTAGTATTTACTGAGTGATGGAAGACAGAATCAAAGTAAGGAGGAACCCCATGAGATGATGAACAGGTCCCACCTGTTGGAATGTTTTTATTCATCTTCACCTGCTGACAGCTGACTTCACCTCATTGGATGCATTGATCTACAACCATTCAAGAAATAAACTAGTTTTCCCTGCAATGTTATCATGATAACAGGCTAAGGAAAGACATTTCGATATGTTTGACTGAATATGTATTTATAAACATGTTTTTTTTCCTTTTCAAAATGACACTCTTCACATCTAGAATAAACATTCTGGATGTCTAGAAATATATTTCAGATCTCCATATTTCTATTGTTACTGGTCAGGATTTGCATTATTTTTAACTATGAATAAATATATTTCAGATATAAACAAATATTCATTCAAGCTGATGAATGTCAGAACGGCCACTAGATATATAAAACTAAATTCTTACCAGTTCAATTTTGTTTTTTATTTTCTGAAATTGTTTCTATTGCAAAACTTTTATTTAGAAATCTGTTAATACAGTTCAGTCTTGGAGTGATTCTGATCAGGAAGCATCCTATTTTAGTGATCTACAAACGGAACAACTCAGAGAATGCTCTAAATAAATGTTAAAATGGCCTGCCATATGCACTTCATGCTAGCGCTGTATCTCGGTCTTTTAAACACATTCTCAATTTTTTTCACTTCTGAATTAAGATCCCGAGTTCCAGTGGCGTAAAATAGGTACTTCCTGTTGTCATGGTGACATGTTACGTACGTGCTCACGTCTGAGTGGACCTACTCAGTTGATTTAACTAAATCACATTAGCTTTTATGAAACAGAAAACTCAGTTTCAAACCTTAGGCTGGATCAATTCAGAGTTGAGGGTTTGAGTCCGACTTTGTTAAACCTGCTTTGTGAAACAGGCCTCAGAACATAAATGACACTCCGGGATCATTTTTAACTTAACTTGACTTGTAACTGATCATGCTTGAAGAATGTTGACCATTTTCCACGCGAATCTTGCAAAAAAAACGTCAAACTGTCAGCAGTATTACTTTACTTCAATCGTTTGAGAAATAACATTCATTTTATTTTTAGATCTTTTTAATTTTCAACCCCATAGATTCATCTTATCAATTTGTAACGACAGAAACGGTAAATAACCAGAAATGGTGCCAAAATCCAGCCTTGACCAGAGGGCCCTAGTGTGTCTGTTTCATTTAGCAATATAGAAAGTTTCGTTTAGTTTCAAACACCTGATTCTTTTCTTTTAGGTTAAATTTTTTGAATCATTTGATGAGTTACTCAGAGCTTTATGTTGAACTCACAGGTTCGTCCCTGGGAGGTTACCTTTGGAACCTGGCCTGTATAATGAGGTTACTTGTAGCAATTTGCACCTTAATAATAATAATAATAATAATACAGTGTGGTCCCTGAATGTAAACAGGAAGGAGGTTCAGGCTGCTCTGAAAATGTCCACTCCATTATGTTCTTGCCTTCATTGTACAGAAGGTGGGACTATTTTAATGTCAACGCTACTGCAATAAGAGAGTGCTACGTATAAAATCCATGTCAAATCACACAACCAATAGCTGCTTTTCCATTTCTGGACAAAAGAGGCGGGAACGTGATATTGGCCTTAAAAGTATGATATCCTGGTGGGAGTTTTAGACGTCTAATGCTGCGTTCAGACCCACAGGCGACAGAAGAAGCTAGTTTACATGTAAAGTTGATGGTTGATGCGCATAAAGGTGCAGCAAAAGCTCCTGCAGCGCGTCATGAGCTTCTGAGCATTTGATGCGCACGCCGTGCTTCACAAGCAGCAGCTGCTGGAGTTGGAAAAATTCAACTTCAGCTGCTGGACGCGCCGCGTCAACCAATGAGAGAAGCTGATGTGGGAGCTGGCAGGGAGTCAGACGCAGCACTGCTGATGCAGAGCGCTATGATCACTCCTCTGAAACAGTTTATTAACGCATAAATTAACTTCAAATGTACAAACCTGCAGGTAAAATATGTTTCCCTTTTATTGTTCTTGTCCCTGATGTCTGGATTACGGGGATTCCCAGTGACAGCGCACCGCCAGTGTACGGGGGTCTGAGCGGATCCCACAGAGAAATAATATTTGAAGTTAGGATGTTAATCTGGATGAACTGACTGCACTGATTAAGTTTTCAGGTGGATTTTCTCACTTAAAAATATATTAAAACTACTTTTAACCCACTGATCACAGCAAATATAGCTGCCATTGTTCCAGGCAAAGAAAGGATAGGGTAGCTCCGCCCAACGCGCATCAGACCCACTTTTCTACCGCGCAGCTAAAGCAGCAAAGATGCTTCAGCCGTGCATCAGAACTAAACTGGTACAAGCAGCAAAAATGAAGCAGCACGCACGTTTTTGCTGCTCCTGCTGCTTGCGGTCTGAACGTAGCATTAGTCAATACAAACAATCTGTTTCTGAGCTGGTTTGCAATGGATGAAGTTACAAACTAAAGACCGTGGTTTAGCTTTACCCTCCATGATGTGGACAGATGATGTCTGGCCTCTCCTAAAACGATCATATCAGCATCAGATTGCTGACTCACACTTTTTTTTTTTTTTTTTTTTTTTGAAAATGGCAAAGATTGCTTGAAACGAGTCAAAACTTCAATTTATTTCCTTTAACCTTTCCAAATGTTTAAAGTCAAAATGTGCATCAATTATGTGTTTTTTTTCCCTCCCTCTTCCCTGTTGGTGTATTTACTAATGCAGTGCGCTGTAGGGGAAAAATAAATTCTTCACGGACGCATCTCAGACAATTTAATCATCTTTAAAGGAAAGTACTTTAAATATGAAATGATTCCATCCTGTTCAATAAATGATCAGTGTTTTTAATTCAGAGTAATTTTCATGTGAATGTGCTTTACTGGAGGCATCCATGTTTGTCAAAGAACACTACTGCCACCTACTGGTTAGTGACGTCACGGTGCGGTATCGGCTGTTGATCAAGTCCCAGTGCTGTATCTGGTGTTTGTCACAACGCGCTATTATCCAAGTCATCTAGAATGGCGCTACACTGCAAAAACGATCTAGAAATAAGTAAAAATCTCTTAAATTAAGTGTATTCACCCTTAATTTGAGTAGGTAAATGAGATAGTTTGCTAATGGAATGAGTAATTTTACTCTTAAAATAAGATAATTAGATGATATGCACTTGAAATTAGACAATGCAATTGTGTTTTCTTATTTTAAGTGTAAATTGTCTTGTTCCATTGGCAAAATGTCTCTTTTACCTCCTCAATTCAAGAACAAATGCACTTATTTTAAGAAAAAAATGACTTTCTAGATTTAGATTTTTTGCAGTGTTTGCTTACCGCACCGTGACGTCACTGCCGGAAGATGACAGGAGGGAGGGGTTACTATATCTGGACAAAAATGGCCAGATATAGTAGGCCCCCAGTCTCAGTGATCGTGTTGAAAATTATTCTTATTTTTTTTTAACTGATTAACGGTAAATTCATTAAATCACTGCAAACGTTTTAGTTTTCGGTTTAAGTAATGATCCATTGATCATTCTTTGCTCATTGGACTTTTCCTTTAACTGAACTGAAAACCAGGTTTCCTCTTTTTCTTAAATTGTGCCATTTGAACTCCATGCAGTTCGGCTTTTTTAACTGAATCACCAAAACCTGCCTCAGTTGCACAAAGTATTTTACAATCCACTATTATGGAGGGTGAAACCGAACCTTCACCTTCTACAGAAGTCAGTTCTGACTTTCAAACCAGCTCAGCTTCACTTCGGAAAATAAACATTTAGAAACTTGCACTATGATGATCCGCTGTTTCTAATCTGAGGACTGTTTTCGTCTCCCCTGGCGATGCTCATGTTGCTCACAGTGTGAAGACTATGAATGATGCATCTAGAGCCCTAATAAATGACTGAGCCACTTTGAAAATGTGCTAACATAAGCTACGGTTCACGCAGGGAAAGGAGCATCTCTCTCCTCTCCCTAGTGTCCATTTAGGTCTTTAAGCCGCCCCTCTCCGGCTCCAGTCTGCACTTTAATGCAGGTCCCCCCCCCCTCCATGCAGACCTGCTGTACTGATGTGAAAACAGAGAGAAGGAATTAATTACTTTACAATGATCTTGTCTACATGGAAGTGGTGATGTTTGACCTTCTCCCTGCTTTCAGCCTCTGATCAGATCTGATTGGTAGAAATCATGTTTATCAGTGTTAGAACTCCAGGAAGGTGACGTTGTTTTCTGACTGCATTTCAAAGAAACATGGTGAAAGCTTTTCATTTGGAGCTTCTTGTGTGAAAACAAAAATAAACAAACTGTTTTTTTGAGCCTGTGTGTCTTTATTGTTATCAGTCAAACTGGTTTTCAAAATCTTCAGATTTAACATTTTCAGAAAAATCATAAAATGTTATTTGTGATCATTTGCATTCCCCTTACAAGTGAGATCTAGAAGCACAAGATCTATATCCAGCCATTCAGCGAAGATCCTGCTACATGGCTGCACATCTTATTTTGGCACTGGAAAGGGGGGGGGGTTAACAAGTCAAGAAAAAATGGTAAAAGGATAATTGAAAAGTTAAAAAGTTCATAAACCTAGTTAACAATTTTATTTAGGTTTATAACCTAATAAATGTGCCAGTATCAGCATTAATGCCTCTAAGGATATGTTGGACCAAAAAAAACATGTTTCTTTCACTCTGAGTGTTTTTTATTAATTTCTTTTAGAAGCACTTTTCTTTTTCTTAATATATTCTGGCAAGTTGGTGTTTCTTATTACATTGACATACATTTTTGCCATCTAAATATCCAATTTTTTTGAAAGTTACAAAGGTAATAAGGTATTGTCTTGAATTCCAATAACACTATTGGCTGGAAACTTTGATTTTCTTCTGATAAATCAGCTCAGAGTGAACAGAGTAACCCAAATTCTGCACAATATTAGCTTAAAAGCCCTACAAGTGGGTCATTTGACCCTTTGGACCTCCTGCGGACACTCCTTTTGTTGTGGAAATGTGGCTGTTAGCAGCTCATAGCTGTCACTTGAGTCACAGAGTCGCTTGAGCCTGTGTGGGGAAGCTACACAGGCTCAACTAAAAGCTTGGCCAAGGCAAGCTTTTAGTATAGTTTTTAGTGAATTTTTATGCAGTGAATCATCAGGATCAACAAGAATTTGGGATCAAAACTCTAAACATTTATTGTTAAAAAAATACAAAACAAAACATATTTAAAATGAATGCAAAAGCAACTGTTTTCCCAGTTTTCGTGTGGAAGGTTGTGGCACAAGTAACTTATTTTTGTGTGCCAAAAATAGAAGAAAAAGAAATTTCAAAGAAAAAAAGCATATTTACAAAGAATGCAAATGAGTGAAATACATTTGAGCAGTCACTAACAATTCTTGCACTGCCATTGCTCCTTTCGGTATTTCCCACATGTGTATTTGTAACACTTTTCACAGCGCACTGTTGCACGATTGTCCTTGCATTTGATTTTAGCCTGACACTTGGCTCTTTGTCCGAGTTGTGGTGTGGAGGGTTGTTGCCGCAGCAATTGCTCCTTTTGGGCCTTTTTCATATCCATGTGGGAGTGAGCCAACTCTCTTGCCAGTTCAAACAGGAAATCCACCCGTCTTTCCTTTCTCCCGGTGCATAATTGATAGAGCACGTGGGCATTCAGTGCTGCAATGTCTATCATGTTGTAGAACACTGCTACTGGCCAGCGCCTTGTTGCTGCGCGGACAGTGTATTCCCGCACCATCTGGTCCATGATATCGACGCCGCACTTTGTTGTGTTCTAGAGTGTGATGGTGTTTGGCTTCTTTTTGGTGGTTTTCTGTGTCTCAATCGTGCTGTGAATGCTGCTGAGAACATACACAGTCTTCTTCCGCTTGGGTGCATACACAGTCAGTGTGGCACCAGTGGATGAAAATACCTGGGTGGTAAATTCATTGCGGTGCATCTGTCGAGTTGACGGTGGGATTTCTTGGCGAATCCTGTTGACTGTGCCGAGGATGGTTGTATTCCGGCTAAATAGGCGTTTTGCAAGTGACAGTGATGTAAAGAAATTGTCTGTGGTAACATTTCTGCCCTTGTCCAAGAATGGTTCCATCAGCCTCATGACTACACTCTCAGACACTCTCTCCCCACGAGGCCGAGTGGGGTCCTTGCCAAGATATGGGAGGATGTTGCAGACGTATTTGGTTTTCAAGTCACACGCCACCCAAAACTTGATACCAAACTTGTCTGGTTTAGTTGCAATGTACTGTAGGAAACAGCAGCGAGTCTTGCACGGGAAAAGTTGTTCGTCAATGGTGATGCCCCACAACAGATTCCAATCACTTTTGACAACATTACATTTTATGAACAATTCAACAGTGTCAGAGACTGAAAAGAGGGACAAGAGGGACTCTGGAAAAATTCAGACAATGGCTTGAGCTTTCAATCACAGCACTATGGAACTATTGATTACACTATGGAAATACTGACTTGAAATATGTCTCATTTCTTTTACTTCTATATCTCTATATTATATCATAAATGTATCTGTCAACACTCTTTCCTGGTCATGTTAATCTTGTCTGCCTCAACTGACCTAGTATGTTTTTTTGCACATTTTTTGCAACTCATAGAATGTTCTTTGCACAATTATCTTTATTACTCTTACTTGTACATAACCATTTGCAGGATGTACTAAATGATTGAGACATGTACAAAAGCATTTGAAATTTGATGAAAGTTACGATAAATGCCATTCTGTTGTGAGGAACTGCAAATTAGTTTTGGGATTTGTCCATGTTTTGAGAATGACATATCAATTTCAAGAAATGAGCAAAACCAAGGGAGAAAAACTGTAACACACTGGGAAGAAGCTGTCTGTCCCCGTTTGTCTTGGCTGTTACCACTGTGAGGTGTGACCCCCTCACCCCACACACGGCCCATAACAGCGTCATTACCATGACAAAATGAGTGATTAGTGTATTCGGGAAAAGCCGCCGGGTCAATTGACCCCTCTCTGGTAGTTCTAGGTTGGCAGAAAAATCCTGGTATTTCTAGTGTTAGAGCATGTTTTTGCTGTTTGTGCAGGAAAATTCCTCTCAGATTAGGTCTGCAGCCTTTGCCAAAAACCTTTTTGCTTTCCACGCCTGTCCTCCTTAAGGCCACGCCCCTGTAATCAGAATCAGAAATACTTTAATAATCCCAGACGGAAATTACTTTTGTTACACGCTCTAGTTACAGTTTTACATGATATATACACACATCCAACTATACAATATAATAAAGATAAAAATAAAAGAATAAAAAGAGATAAAATATATACACATATAACTCTTCTATATATATATCTGTACGTATATCTATGTATATGTAAAAACCTAAATCCAAATAGAGTGAAAAGTCCAATTAAAGTGAATAAATCCAAGTAAGGTGATACATGGTGTGCAAAAGTAGTGCATAAATGTCAATTACAGAGGGGGGGGGGGGGGGGGGGGGGGGGGGGCTGAATCACCTGAGGGAGGCGTTATATAGGTTGATGACCACATGTAGGAATGATTTTCTGTGGCGCATCTGGGTAGGAGGAGTCTTCTGCTGAAGGAGCTCGTCTGCTGGGACAGGATGTGAGTCATTGTCTAAGATGGACTGAAACCTGGACAGCATCCTCCTCTCTGCCACGGTGGTCAGGGTGTCCAGCTGCTCCCCCACAACATCACCGGCCCTCCTGATCAGTTTGTTCAGTGTAACAATGACAACCAGTCTGCATTCATAAAGGTAGCGGCTGGGCAAGCTTTTAAACTGATCATTTTGTGCACACATTAGCTAAAAGGTAAAGAAAGGCAATGATGGAAGTAAAAGGTTTTTGGTTTTTTTATTTAACCTTATTCAGGTTGATTCAAAGTTTTCTATCCAAGGAAAACCAGCTGATTGCATCGACTCATTGACTCTTCAGCAATCCCTCACACTAAGCATGCTTGTAGCGACAGTGGAGAGGAAAAACTCCCTTTGAACAGGAAGAAACCTCCAGCAGAACCAGGCTCAGTGTGAGCTGCCATCTGCTGAGGCCCACTGGGGTTCAAGGAGACAGAAGCAGACATAGAAAAAGAAGCATAGATACAAAAAGGCAACTGTCAACCAGCTCCACAGGCGGCCCCGTCCAGGAAACACACAGCCAGGCAGACGAGCTCCGAGCTAATCAATATAATAGAATATTTAACACTTCTTACATTTATTTTTTTAAACAGTTGCCTGCTATCAGTTCAGCTCCCTTCTCTCTGATTTTCCTGTAAATAAACTACATGGAAGTCAACTGGTTGGACCAATAGAGTCGACTGGTTAATATAGAGATAAATGTCTGTCAGGTCTGAATACCGATGGAAAACTATTAACAATATTCTCTCTTCCATTGAGAAAATTCTGTTGCCAAATAATGTAGCGTTTGTAAATTAAATGATCTTTTCATGCATCAATCTAGACGTCAGTGGCGGCCGGCCCATAGGGGGCGCTGGGGCACCGCCCTCCCTGATAAGAAGAGAGAAACGTAAAATATATTTTTAGAAATTAACTCATAAATGTCTGTTTTACTCTCTAGACTGTGTACCTATAAGCAAAACAAATTATATAAACTACATTTCCCTATCTACTGTCATTAATTTGTGGATTTCCACAGACAGACTCCTACCGTCTCTGTTCTGGGGGCGCTGATCAGACTGACCCACATTTGCAGAGAATCTGTCAATCATGTACTATTGCTAGCTGAATTTAATGGCCAATCAGCGTCTCGGAACTTTATGGTATTGGGGCGCTGAAAATACTGCGCTTTAACAGGCTTCTCTTATGAACCCAGACAATTAGAGGGAAGATGGCGAATGTAACGAGCGAGATGCAGCTTCCACCAAATTCGGTGAGATCCTTATTTATCTACCCGTTTGCCAGAAGAACATCCCTGTTGTAGGATATGAACATTTCATGTCATGGTTATTGTGACTGTGACGAATCCACCTCGTCGCTTAAAACAACCTCTCTAACTTTGCGCGCCACACACACATTCCTGTTATACTGTGTTTGTGAGGACCAATACACTCGCGCTGAGATCAGTAGCTCCATTAACTTAAAACACACAAGCTGTTCCTGGTTACCTGCTGGCATATTGAGGGTGCACACTTAATATTTCAGTGGGGTTAACCGTGTGTGTGTGTGTGTGTGTGTGTGTGTGTGTGTGTGTGTGTGTGTGTGTGGGTGTGTGTGTGGGTGTGTACGTGTTTATGCTACGGGGACTTGTCATCTTCAGTCTGGCTGCGTCTTTGCTGGGTTCAAACCCAGTTTGGTGTAATTGAATAAGTCAATGAATCTGTGTAAAAGAATTAAGTTGTAAAAATTATTTGTTTTTGTACATCAATTGTTTGTGGAGGTAATATATGGACAAAACTGATTAATGAGAAGAAATCAGAAATAAGAGAGCCTGAGGTGAGGGGCTTAAACTATTTAATGAGGGCTGTGGGAAGAAGAGCGGCCATTTTTGTTTTCTGTTTCTTTGTTACATTGCTGGTAACTGGAGGGAGGCTGAGGCCCAGAGTATCTTGTATGTTTAGTTTCTTTTGCACCCTGTTTTGAGTTTTTGAGCTCAATAAATCACCAACACCGGTAACCCGACTGAGACTGGATTCTTGGAGGCCAAAGAACCCCGTCACAGTGACCCAAATCATCACTGTTACTGTTATTATATAGTAAATTAAATCATTACTGTTAAATTGTATGTATTGTCCAATTGTTTATTTGAATTCTTATTCCGGGTTAGTTGGAGACATACACTAGGCTATATCAGCCCCACCAAAAATATTTTTCACCAGCCGCCACTGCTAGACGTCTTTCCATCATGTCATCAATTCTTCCATACCACCATCTGTCTGTCTGTCCATCTGTCCCTCAGTTCCGCCTGATTCCTAATCTGTTCTGATCTCTTAAGGATCCCATCATATCAACACCAAACTATATAATTCCTGGGGGGCATTTTTAGATCATTCTTGGGGGTGCTGAAACACCCTTAAATTGAATCATAGCACCCCTAAAATACGGGTTGTTTTACATATATTGTATGTGCTTTTTAAATTGAACAAAGTAAAAAAAAAAAAAAAAATACTTAATATAGAATAGTCTAAAAACTATACAGTGCTTTGCTAAAATATATATATATATATATATGTATAAAGTATATATATATATATATATATATATATATATATATATATATATATATATATATATATATATATATATATATATATAAAGAATACATACAGTGGGGCAAAAAAGTATTTAGTCAGCCACCAATAGTGCAAGTTCTCCCACTCAAAAAGATGAGAGAGGCCGGTAATTTTCATCATAGATATACCTCAACTATGAGAGACAAAATGAGAAAAAAAAATCCAGAAAGTCACATTGTCTGATTTTTAAAGAATTTATTTGCAAAATATGGTGGTAAATAAGTATTTGGTCAATAACAAAAGTTCATCTCAATACTTTGTTATATACCCTTTGTTGGCAATGTCAGAGATCAAACGTTTTCTGTAAGTCTTCACAAGGTTTTCACACACTGTTGCTGGTATTTTGGCCCATTCCTCCATGCAGATCTCCTCTAGAGTAGTGATTTTCTGTGGCTGTCGCTGGGCAACACGGACTTTCAACTCCCTCCAAAGATTTTCTATGGGGTTGAGATCTGGAGACTGGCTAGGCCACTCCAGGACCTTGAAATGCTTCTTACGAAGCCACTCCTTCGTTACCCGGGCGGTGTGTTTGGGATCATTGTCATGCTGAAAGACCCAGCCACGTTTCATCTTCAATGCCCTTGCTGATGGAAGGAGGTTTTCACTCAAAATTTGACGATACATGGCCCCATTCATTCTTTCCTTCACACGGATCAGTCGTCCTGGTCCCTTAGCAGAAAAACAGCCCCAAAGCATGATGTTTCCACCCCCATGCTTCACTGTAGGTATGGTGTTCTTTGGATGCAACTCAGCATTCTCTCTGTGAGAGGTCTGTGAGAGCCAGGAATCTTGCTTGTTTGTAACTGACCAAATACTTATTTTCCACCATATTTTGCAAATAAATTCTTTAAAAATCAGACAATGTGAATTTCTGGATTTTTTTTTTCTCTTTTTATCTCTCATAGTTGAGGTATATCTATGATGAAAATTACCGGCCTCTCTCATCTTTTAAAGTGGGAGAACTTGCACTATTGGT
Organism: Cyprinodon tularosa; assembly: GCF_016077235.1. Classification (NCBI taxonomy): domain Eukaryota; kingdom Metazoa; phylum Chordata; class Actinopteri; order Cyprinodontiformes; family Cyprinodontidae; genus Cyprinodon; species Cyprinodon tularosa. The sequence continues at coordinate 79,375 of NW_024038994.1, read as the reverse complement.
GGCTGACTAAATACTTTTTTGCCCTACTGTACTTTCCCATTAAAGATGGAAAAAATGTAGCTGCAGGTGAAAAAGTAAAAATTAGATGAAAATGGTGCCATTAATTTTCAATTGTTGATCAATAGAAATATTAATAATAAACAAACAGGTAAACCAGTACGATGGAGCTCCTAAACTAAAATGTTGAGGGAATCACTGCAATCAGGGGTTTTCTTAAATATTCAGTCAGATTTCTGCTCCTGTTGACGGTTTGTTGGTCAAATGTTCATGAGCAAGGTGCTTTAATGTGTCACAATTCAAAATCAATATTTTAATCTATCAAATCATCATTTGTATGTTTCTTATTAGAATTACTGTTTTGAATTTATCCTTTTCTTTATGGTGTGTAGTGTCTAAACTTTCAGGCTGTATATATTCACCTTGTTAAATAGAATCCATTTTAGGATTGCCTTTCCAAAGAAGGAGAGTGGTGGCCTATTGGTTAGAGCATAGAGCTTGGAACCCTGAGGTTCTGAGTTCAAACCGCACTCCCACTGACTGCCACTCTGTGTCTCTGAGCAAGACACTAAAGCTCACACTGCTTCTCAGGTGCCACACAATGGCAGCCCACGGCTCCCCAGGGGGATGGGTTAAAGGAAGAGGGGGAATGGTGTCAGGTCAGGGAAAAGATACGTTTCCGTACAGCTCGTTCCAAAAACACAAAAGTCTCAAACCCCGTTTCCATGAAGATAAAGCGCAGATATTTCCCTGCGGTTTAGCCTCTCGTTTACACAGAAACCCTGTTTTTATCACAGAAAACGATTATTTCTAAAACCTCCGACCAAAGTGGAGATATCTGATAACGCCGGGTACGTGCTGCCGTGTCAACAGGGATAAACAGCATTTTAATTTCTTAAAAGTTACATTATTCACCAGAAACTCCTTAATGTCATGTGATCACCTGATGTTTTCTGGCATATCGAAAGCGTATTTATGCAGGCTGATGTAAAGACGTTTTTTGAAAACAATGTTATGTGCACAATGTTTTTATTGAAAACTGAGAGGGGAAATAGTGTCTCTATATATCAGCTATGTGTAAATGTGGCCACAGATACGATGTGTTGGTGAATGATTGTCAGTTTCAAAAATTCAGAAAACGGTTAAATGTATCTTGCCTCCCTGGGGGCTCAGTGCCCCTAAACTTCTGATCCTAGAATCGCTCCTGCTGGCGGTTTATCCAGGACTATTTCTTTATTTTGAACGTTAAGAATTCCCTTTAAGACTTTTAATCCTACTGAGACTTTTTTTTTTAACAGTGTCCTGTCTGGCAATGTAACTATAAGAATAATTGTCTTGATGCCAAAAAGAGCCCAACAGATTTTACTTTCACAAGTGGAGCAGCACGGCTATCGCCATAGTGTTCCACTTGATTTATGCATATAAATTGCTTTATTATAATTATACAGGGAGATTGACAGATTATATGGACACTGCAATGTAAATAGGACAGGAAAGGAAAAACAGAAAAAAGGAGAAAAGATGAAAGAAAGAGGAGATAACGATAAAACATCTTCAGTCTGCTTCATCACCTGCAAAGAGATGGAAAAAGAACAGCACAACCAATGGATATAGAATAAGAGATACAAGTACCTGGAACCAAGCACCTGTGGTTGTTTGTGAAAGTGCACCTGTGCATGTAGAAGCAAAATGTCTTCATTTGATTGTTTTTTTGATTTTTTTTTTTTTTTTTTGCAAAGAGAGAATCTTCACCTGCAACCAAAAGAAGATAACCGACAAACTGGCAAATAGGAAGGAAGATGAAGCGGGTTTTAAAGTTTTTCAGAGTGCTGTTAGTGACTGTTCAGATCTCCCTGTTATTTATTTATCCTGCAGACAGGATTGAACCCGTTAGAGATCGACTTCCAGCCATGAGGACCTTTGTAGACGAACCACAGGAGAGGGAAGGTGATCACGATTGTAAAAACACGAACGCACCATGTTGGCTCCTCTCAGCAGATAGCAGCAGCAACCTGGCCGCTCTCTGCTTTGTTTGTTCTGGTCAGATAAAACAGACAGCTGATACCTGCACCCCCCCCTTCTGCTGCAGGAGCTCAACAGGAACCAGAAGGCAGAAAAGCATGAAGCTGATGCACTGTTTGTATTTCCCTCTCCTCATACTGAGCCAGATTCAAAACATTCAGAACGTAGAGCTGGTGTTCTGCTCCAGTTTCTCCTTTACAGTTAAATACAACCAGGGGCGGTTCTAGTCAGGGGCCAACGGGGGCCAGTCATCATGTCCTGGCCCCTGTACTGAAGATTTAACGCTCAAAGAAATTCTAATGATGATCTGTGCTGGAACAGACACAATTTCATAGTTTTTTCTGTACAAATTCAGTTTTACTAAATATTTAAAAACAAAAAGGCGATAGCTTCAGTGGTATTGAGGTAGGATCCCAATTTTCATCCGCTAAATGTTTTTTTTCCAAAACAAATAAAAAACAAAATTCTAATTTTTACGGCTGAATTTATCGTTTTTTTCTTGAATTCTGATTTAAATTTTTATAGAAAACGATCATTTTAACTTAATTTAAGTCAAAAATATGTAAAATTCCTAAATTATGAACGTATATATGGACCTAATAAGACAAATAATTTTAATTAAACCTAATTGAGTAGAAATTTCACTTCATACAGCTCTGTTAATATATTTGAATCCTTTGCCCTGTTTTTATTTCATGCTTTTCTGGCCCCCTCGTGGCCCCCTGGTACATTTGGTCTAGAACCGCCACTGGATACAGCAGTTACTGTCGTCTCTGGTAGAGAGGAGTCAAAAAGGCTAGAAATAAAATCTAAAACTGAACACTTAGGAAAATCTGAGCACATTTATTCACATAGAGCAACATTTCACAAACAGACGTTTAGCTGCAATATCTAACCTGACTTTTTAAATAGAATACCAAATATTGTTGTTTTAGCTTTTAAAATAAGGAAAAACATTAAAGATAAAGCATGGATTTTCTTCGATAGGTAATTATATGATGTAAAAAATATATAATTTCCAAGCTAATTAAAATAAGCTCTAAAACATGTGTTTTGTTCTTTTAATGTCATTCTGTCTTATAAATCCAAATATTCTCTATAATCACCACTAACCTAATAATGGTATTTGTTATTATATTTCATTAGATCATTTTATTTTTCACCATTAGTAAGATCCATCACTACTCCTTGAACCCCAGTGGGCCTCAGCAGATGGCCGCTCACACTGAGCCTGGTTCTGCTGGAGGTTTCTTCCTGTTCAAAGGGAGTTTTTCCTCTCCACTGTCGCTACAAGCATGCTTAGTGTGAGGGATTGCTGAAGAGTCAATGAGTCGATGCAATCAGCTGGTTTTCCTTAGATAGAAAACTTTGAATCAATCTGACTGGATGATCTGGTTGAACTGGAAAGTGACCTGATGTGAATTGGAGCTATAGAAATAAACTGAATTGGTTAATAAGGCATATATTCTTTTTCACTCCTCTAAATAAAATGTACTCTATCAAACTGCCTTCATCAGCTCAGGTAATTAGTCAACTGAGGCCCCTGGGTAACTTTTGGAGTTCGTCTTCCAGCTTTACACATTTAGCAAATAAAATTTCTGCCCTTTCCTTTTTAAAATTTTTATTTTTTTACCTCAGCCAGATGAGTGTGATATTGTGTCTGTAAGCATTTGTTTTCAGATCTGGAGTTCTACTGGGCCATTCTAACACAGGATAAGCTTTTATCTAAAGTTTTTCATTGTCTCTCAGACAAATATTGCAAATAAAACGACAAAAGTTTTTGCAGAAATGTCTCACTTAAGTTTTTATTTTTTCCTGTTACACAAATAAAGAGTTGGTCTTCTGTCAGTTTTCCTCTTAACAGACATTTTCAGAAACGTTATATATATATATATATATATATAATTTATTTTGAGGATAGAAGTGCTCTCTATGGTAAAGTTGTAAAGTAGTGCTCTGTAGTGTAAACCTAAAGGTTAATAAGTTGTGTCCAGCAGGCATGGAGTCTAAAATAGCTCAACGCTACTTCTAAGAAAAAAGTCTTTTTCATTTCAGATTTTTATGAAAAAAATAAATTAGCTAAGGTTTTTTTTTTAACCTTGACTCATCAGATGCGTTCATATTTTCTGTTAATCTGCTTTTCAAATTCTTCAGATTTTCAGAAAAATCTTTTAATATCACTTGATCTTTTTGCTTAACTGAACCTTTGCACTAAATCAGCTTAAGATAAATAACTCAGCTGCCGACTGAGGAGGTTCTCACACTTTGACCAACTTAGAGGAGGAAAATCTGGCCTATGTATTAAATAAACCGCATTAACAACATCAGAATGTATTAAATATAGTTTATTTACATATATCAAACAAATATTTTCCAGTAGGGTTATTGGCAGATCGTATAAACAGACACATTTTCATGCAGCGATAAGCTTTCATTGCTCTTGGTGCGAATCTCTGCTGCAGAAGAACCGCCTCCTGAAGCAGCAGAGAACCAGAATCCGACGCTTCAGAACCAACCAGGAATCGTTAGGCTCTGCAGGATCTTTCCTTACCTGCATCATCTTCTCATGCGTTATAAATATTCCCTTTAAACAGCGGATGTAAACGTGTCTGTTTAGCGTGATGGGAGGCAGAAACCGTCCAGCTTCCTTCAGGTTTGGTTTGAGGTCCGTCTTCAGAAGGAGGACCAGAGAAATCAGCTTCAGTCCCAAACGTCTCACAGGAGAGACTTCACCAGCGCCACCATGTGGTCCACACCGCACGCTACATCCACCACCTGACCTGGAACGGTCACCTTATGGGGAGAGGAGGAGAAAAATCAGCACAATCTGTTTGTTTTCTCTCAGCTTCACGGCACATCAGTGATGGAGGGACTCTGAACCTCGCAGAGTTTCCATAGAGAGCTTAACACCCTCAAATCTTGTTTAAATGCTAATGTATATCTGTGCAGGTAAATTGAAAATCTCTCCGGGGGGGAACACGCAGGCGACGGTACTGATTCATCCAGACAATCTTTTAAGCGGTGAAACATAAAGTGGGCCGGCAGCTGCTTGGCTTTTTAGAAAAACAGTGAAAATATAATCAACCTGTATAAGACTCTCTACCTTCACCTGCTGGAGATGCTTTTTATTCTTTGATCCTCCTGTTTCTCTCTCCACCGGATCACTTTCATCATTCAAGCTGCTCAATATTCCGTCACAGTGAGGAACCAGAACTGCACTTCGTTCTAACAAAGCAAAACCAACCCTCTTCCGTCGGGTCAGACATCAGTAAATCAGAAAAACTGGAGTTTTTAAACATCCAAACATTTGATCTCTACGACTCCTTAATCAACAAAGAGCAGGTCCTCACAAAGACGGTAAAACACTTGAATGAAATCCATTCAACTGTGGCTTTATCAGACTCTAAGGTTTATCTTTTAAACATGTCTTTGACCCAAAGCGTCTTTGCAAACTGTAATCTATTTTTTTTTTATGTTTATCTAGATCAAGGGTAACCAATTAAAAATCAGCGGGTCCAAATAAAGAAAATCATCAAACAGTAAAGGCCCGGAAACATTTTAAATTATACTTTAAACAGAATTTAACAATGAAATACGAGGTGTTTATGCATCCACATATGTTGAAATTTTACATACAAAAATATAAAAAAAGAATAGAACATTTTTCTATTTTAAAATCTAAATTTTTTTTTTAAGTAGAGAACAACAATCGTTGAATTTGGTTTATAGACGATTTCCTGATTCCCATATTTTCTAAAACACCTGAACTGATCGTTTGTTATTTTTCTTTCTTTTTATTGTCTTAATGTTCGCAGTGGGCTTTAGGCTATGGAGGATAAAAAGTTCCAAAAATAAAATAAATAAAGCATTAAATAAATAATTAAATGTGTCAATAATTAATTAAATGTGAAATTAAATAAATAAATGTGTCATTCATTAATTAAAACCACGTCACTAATATAAAGTGCCACAATTAAATAAATACAGCAGTTAGGGGGCGGGGTTAACGCGAATCGAGCCTCTGTAATCGACTTGCTTCGCCTTAATGTGCAGGGTGACCAATCAGGTGTTAGATAACCGCCCCCTAACTTTGATGGGTGAGTTTGACAGATTCTTTTAATGGTTTCACTGCACTGCGACACAGGACCATGAAATATTTAAATGCACACTGAAATAATTATATATATATTTTTAATAAAATGAAGACGTATTTTATTAAATTAATGACACATTTATATATTTAATTCCTAATTTATTTAATGAATTACACATTTAATTAATTTTTTATCGCTGTATTTATTTATTTAATTGTGGAACTTTATATTAGTGACGTGGTTTTAATTATTGAATGACACATTTATTTATTTAATTTCACATTTAATTCATTATTGACACATTTAATTATTTATTTAATGCTGTATTTGTTTATTTAATTTTGGCACTTTTTATCCTCCATATTAGGCTGCCCTGCAAGGCTTTAAACCTGGGTTTAACCGGAGACTAAGCCATTCTCAAGCACATATCAAGGTGCTCATTCTAAGCCTGGATCCAGATTTATTGTTGATTCTGTTCATGGTGGAGAATCCTGCTTCACAGCAGCAGGTTGAGCCAAACATCCTCTAAATGTGCAGGGTCATCTTTGAGCACGCCATTTCACTTTTCCTTCACCAGTTCACCACAGTTCTTCCAGCAGTCCACACTTTCTCTGCTCTCTTTTTCTCATGGTCTTCTCCTTCTTTCCCATCGCCCGGCTTGCCACAGGTTTGCCTGCAGTGTCTAAAAGTAGCAGCAGCAGCAACCCAGACTGACAGCTCATTGGCTCATTTGGATCACGTGCAGCCTGGAGCCGGACGCTCCCCAGGGCTTTACCGTATTAACAGGAGAAGAGGCGCAAGTGAAATTAGACAATGCCGTCAGAAAACATGCAGAAATTTATAAATGTTTTCAATTAGCCAGCAGGTGGGTCTAGATCCGGACCGATTCAAACAGATGATCGAGGCAACTTTAGGAAGCTGGAAGGCTTTATTTTTCTTTTTTCTTTTCTTCGATATCTTGTCTCGTTTCTTAATGATGTCACATTAAGAAGCAGAGTGTTTGATCCTAAGGTGATCCTCCATTAAACACAAAGCTGTGATGTTGTTAAACCCAGGCTCTGCCATCTTTTGCTACTACTACATAAACCCAATGTGACAACAGTAACCAGTGGTTTACTCAGATTTTGATCATTGTATTGTTTAATCTAACCAAACTATATTTAAACAACTAGTTTCCTTTTTTTCCCCAACCAATCTATTCTCAGAATCTACCCAAACTTTATCCAACTGACCGGAACTGTCCTAAAAATCCCCACATCTTGACTGAATACTGAGGCTCTTTAAATGGAGTTCGGGGCGAGCTGACCCACTTCCCTAAGAGGTCACATGGTATGGCGGGGTAGTGAGGATTCAGATGTCATCTATTTTGGCTCCTCCCCCAAATGAAGCAAGCCTCGCGGAAACACCCCCTCCATTACTCCACACATGCCTCAAAGCCTCGGCTCATCCCATTACATCACTGCTGTTCAGGACCTAAATCTACAGCGTCGAGCTTCTTTTTTTGTTTTAAATTTTCGGCACTAGTGGCCCGTTTTATTTATTTATTTATTTTTTTACGGCCTCCTCTTCTTCAAACACTTCGTCTAATGAAGATGAAGATTTGAAAAGACGTTCAGTTCCAACAAAGATCAAGTCAAAATGGAGAATGTTGTAAAGAAAGCAAACCCCATCAGAAGAAAATATATAGTTCGTTGTTCTTACTCTCCAGGGGAAGAATTGGTCGTCTCTCTTTCCGATGCCCAGGCAGCCTCTGACGTTCTTCCCCCAGACGAACAGCTCCCCTCCATCTGAAAACCAAGCAGCAACATCAGGGAGGATGAACGGCTGAAGCTAAACGCTGGGATGCATCACCGCTAAGCCTGCTCTTTAGTCTGCTACTCATCCTCGCTCCACCGCACTGAAGCTGGAACTGTTCTGGAAAATAATCCATATCAAGAAATTTAACTTATGAATTAAAACTTAAATTAGCTCACATAAAACATTGATACTTAATTGCATTGATCAGAGATCAGGAAAGGGAAAACTACATTTTTGTTTGTATGTTTTACAAGTACAACAATATAGAGACCATTTTTCTTAACCACTCTTCAAACATGAGAACTTGCTGGTCTTTAATAGGTTTATACAGGAATGAGAAACTCTAATTTATTGATTTTTAATGCTCTTAGAAATAATTTTAATGCAATCAACAAGAACCCATGAATCGATGACGGAGTATGTGTATGTATGTACATACGTACATTAGAGACTGACATTTTCTTGGGATGGGAGTCAGTATTAGTAACGATCACGTGATTGGGACGGTACAGAATTAAACATTAACGGGAGCACACCAATAGTAACTAAAAAAAACTAGGATTGATGCCAACAAATAAAATAAAATAGAAAGAAAAAAAATCCAATACTGGCGCCGCCATTTTGTAGTTTTTTTCCTTGAAGCCTACACTATAATGCGAGTCAAAAAAAAACTACACGACCCAAAAACCAACAGTGCTTCCGCTCTGAGTTTTTCTGCTTTGTGTGTGTGTATATATATATATATATATATATATATATATATATATATATATATATATATATATATATATATATTAGGGCTGCAACTAACGATTATTTAAAAAATCGATGAATCGGACAAAAAATATTTTTTATATTAACCTCTTTATTCCAAAATAAACATTTTAGACAGAACAAACAAGCACACAAGTACAGGTTGCTCATTAACTGTACTGGTGCAATATGAAAAATAAATGTTTGTGTTAAAACTACACAAACTTACATGAGAAATGTAGCTGTACATCCACAAAATATAGGCTACTTTGTTTCATAAAGCGCAATAAGAGACAGGCATTTCTGTTTTTAAAGCCCCTAAGGGGTTCAAACAATAGGCCCCCCCATTTCAACAAATTAGTTTTTTTAGACTAGAAGAGTTCTGCCTTTTAAGACAGGAAAGTACAGCAGTTAAAGTTGCTGCTTGAGAAAATACTGAACCATAGAGATAAAAATAGCCCTGTGATTCAAATTATAAATTGTATTTGGAATAAAAATGAGAGAACTAGGGGTGCTAAAAAACACATCCTCCAAAGACAGATATTTACATGGGAATGTGGCATATAATTAATTGACATATTACTGATCTTGCTGGATTTTATTCTGCTTTACTTCCATAAATTGCAGGATCTTCTTTACTTTATCTTTGCCAGAAGATTTAAACGCCTTGCCCTCATAATTTGCAAGTTAATTTATTTATAAAGAAAATATAAACGCTGCTTAAGCTAATTCAAATGAAATTAAAAGTAAAATAAGTAGCCAACCTTATCACTGTCTGTAACCTACTAACACGGTAAGGAACGCATCAGATGAGCTACCTGAGAAACTAACGTTACGTTTCCCCACTTTGAAACCAAACAAACATGGCCGCTCACCCTGCTGATGAGCTCTCTTCACTGCCATCGAAGGTTCCAGCGTGTTTCCTTTTCAGGTGCTGCATCATAACAGTGGTGCTTCCGTGCCATGTTCATTTGTTTTTACAAAAGTTGCATGTTACGACTTTTTTCACTTTACAAAGCGCAGGCTATTTTTATTATTGTGATCAATTTGCGCCGTCAATCCCGGCGCATGCGCGCCTCATTTGCAGTCTGGACGCTGAGGGTAAACATCCTGCGGCTCTGACTGCAGCGATATATATATATAATATATATATATATTCCTGAGGATGATGGGAGCTGAGTCTCACCTGTCACTGCTGCAAAATGGCTGAGGCCGCACCGGATCTGGACCACCGCTACAGACGGGCTGAACTCGGAGCGTCCAAACAGACTGGAGGGAATCATCTCTGGGGAAGAAGACTCTGATAGCTTCGGACCTTTTCCCAGAATGCCGTAGCCCCAAACAAACACCTGTCCCTTCTCTGAAAGAGTTCAAAGGTTTCAGAAACGTTGAAGCAGAATATTTCCATCATAGGAAACAGAAAGGATCGATTAGTGGACTGACCGTTGAGAACAGCCACCTGGGTCCCTCCACACGCTGCCTGAACCACCTTTCCACAGCCTTTCAGAGGGAGACGACGCGGAGAATTTATCTGAACAGAGACACGGAGAAAGGAAACAGCTTTACTTCCCTCTCCATAAGTTTCCACATGTCTGCATTTATTACTTTACTTTATAAACAAAATATGGACCAGGTTTAACACAGCCTAGATTCTAAAGCCTGTCACACCTTGACGATTTAGCCATCAAATGATGTTTATGCATCATACTCTGGTTGTTTTAAATATCATCACTACTATCATAAATACTATCACTGCCGTTATAGGCGTACATGCAAAAATTAATTACTTTCAGCTTGAATTCAGCAGTGTATGAATTTCTTTTGGGTGGCGTATTTCTATTCAGTCGTCGCTGCTGTAACGCTTATTTGTTTTGTTGTGTCAAGTTGTGACGTTTTTTCTTTCAGTGGTATTAATAGAATACAGGTTGTTTCGTGCAAAGCTAAATATTTTAGATTAGATTAGATTCAACTTTATTGTCATTACACAGGTTCAGGTACAAGGCAACGAAATGCAGTTTAGGTCTAACCAGAAGTGCAATAGTAGCAAGTGCAGGATAAATAATGGTTCCATAAATACAGAACATGGTTTCTACTGAATGAGTATAGAGATGAATACTATTATAAATAATGAATATAATATATAGATCACTAGCGTTATGAACTAAATTTACAGCTGGATATGTACCGAATATAATATACAGATAATATATATATATATAAAAAAAAAAAAGGTTTATACAGTTATATATAGCGTTTTATTGTTATATATAGCTCCCTCTCTTGGTGATGTGGCACCAGAGTCCATAAGTCGCATGGCCAGCCAAACCATGAAAAAAAGTGTGACTTATAGTCAGAAAAATACGGTACACGGCCAAAATTTAAAAAATACATAGAAAGTTGAGCGTATGGCAGCGTTTTAGGAGATTCTGGGAAGTCGGGCAGACGCTGGATAAATCGGCAAGGTGCAACAGGGGCCTGAGACTGCAAGCTGGTTTATTCCCGTTCTTCCTGTTTTATTGCAACTCTACCTGAAGTCCATGTGATTCTTTTGAATTTCCCTATAGTTATGAATAAAGTGTTGCTGCAGTTAATCTAGGAAGGGTTTAAAGGTCATTAGAAGCCCATCACTCTACAGAGAGAAAATAAAAATTGTCCACAAGTGGAAAATGTTTAACACAGCTGTCAACCTCCCCCAAAATCACCTTAAGCTTCATGCATTCATCCATTCTCTGCAGGCCTTAGAGCAGGAATGCATGCATGGATGCATGTTTGCTTGTAATGCACACAAGCAGCTTTGAAGAAAACCGAACAACAAAACTTTGGCTGATTTCTCACCTGTAGCCTCAAACAGCTGAAGTTGGTAGTAATACTGATATAATGAGGGAATTATAGAATTAAAAAGTTGGTAAATAAATACTGACAATCATTACAACATATTCAAATACAGATATATTACTAATCTGTTGCCGGCTAACGTTACATTAAATGGAGGCATTAAAATGCAAATTTGTAAATAAAGTAAAAAGTAAATATAAACATATTTATTTTTCATTGAAATATGTCTGAAAAAACCTGCAAAAACCTCCAAAGTGCACGGAAATAAATATTAATCAATGTTGAGTTGAATTTTTTTCTTCAAATATTCTTCATGGTCGAACTTCTGAAGAACTTTGTTTTTTTAATGCAAAATGTCGAACATTTATTTCTCTATAAACCAACTTTTAATAAGCGTTTTTTTTATTTGTGAAATAAAATTTTAAAGCTTTTAAACCTTATCTACGTTCCCACATAGAAACAACACAACACAAATGTTGGGAAATTGAATCCATGATCAAACCTCATTTATTTAAAGAAGGTACGAAAAACAACGAAAAATGTCAGACATTGAGGTTTAAAACATCAAACCAGGATCAGCGTCTTCCTCACCTGCGTGGACTCGCTGACCGAGGCCAGCTGTCGGTACTCTGAGTTCCCCCAGCCAAACAGTTGGCCGTCTCTAGACACCGCCAGGCTGCAGTCCCCGTATGAGCTAATCTGCTGCACCTCCACGCCGGCGAGATCGCCGCCCACTTCCACCGGACAGGAGCTGATGTTGTGATGACCCAAACCTGGAAAGAAAAGACATGATAAAACAGACTGTACGGATATTTAAAACCCAAACTCTTGCAGAAATGTTCCTATCCTGGATCATACAGTCACATTAACCATGAAGAGGAACTTTTTAAAGTTAAAATTCTGATAAATAAGGCATTTATTCTTATTCACTCCTCATTCATGCCTTTATCTCCTCACAGTTAGACTTTTGAAACTGTCTTTTTACTTGTTTAAACAATAAGGAGCTTCACCGTCTCCAACTTTGCTGCAAGGCTTTTAACTCATATAACAAAGGAGAACATTTTACACCAGTATTAGCAGCTCTGCACTGGTTACCAATCCAGAATAGAATCCAATTTAAAATCCTTTAATTATTGTTAGAGCCCTGCATGGTCAAGTTTCTCCCTACATCTCTGGGCTGATAGAGCTCCATGTTCCGTCCCACTGTCTGAAGTCAAAGGGCCAATCATTGTTAGTGGTTCCACCCTCGTTTAAAACCAGAGGGGATCGTCAGAAGCTCAGAGGCTGTGCAATGCTTTGCCTCCTTCTTTACGCTGAATGATTGCTGTTGATTCTTTTAAAAATGCTGGTGAAGATTCTCCATCATCAAGGTCATAGCCATTCCAAAAAAAGAAAATTAAAAACAATCCTCTGGACTTTGTTTCCAAGTTTGAAGACGTTTCTCTTCCCTTCTCTTCCCATCAAAGAAGCTTTTTCAACCCACCTGCTGGCTAATCCGGACCCAACCAGGTTTAAAACATTTATAAATTACTGCATGTTTTCTGACGGCACTGTCTAATTTTACTTGCGCCTCTTCTCCTGTTAATACGGTAAAGCCCTGGGGAGCGTCCGGCTCCAGGCTGCACGTGATCCAAATGAGCCAATGAGCTGTCAGTCTGGGTTGCTGCTGCTGCTACTTTTAGACCCAGCAGGCAAACCTGTGGCAAGCAGGGCGATGGGAAAGAAGGAGAAGACCATGAGAAAAAGAGAGCAGAGAAAGTGTGGACTGCTGGAAGAACTGCGGTGAACTGGTGAAAGAAAAGTGAAATGGTGCTCAAAGATGACCCTGCACATTTAGAGGATGTTTGGCTCAACCTGCTGCTGTGAAGCAGGATTCTCCACCATGAACAGAATCAACAATAAATCTGGATCCAGGCTCAAAATGAGCTCCTTGATATGTGCTTGAGAATGGCTTAGTCTCCGGTTAAACCCAGGTTTAAAGCCTTGCAGGGCAGCCTAAAGCCCACTGCCATCATTAAGACAGAAAAAAGACAGAAAATAACGGTCAGTTTAGGCGTTTTATAAGGAAATTGTCTATAAACCAAACTGAACGATTGTTGTTCTCTACTTCAAAAAACACTTTAAATTTTAAAATGGATTTTTGTTTTTATTTATAAATATAATTTTTTTATTTAAAGTTAATGTATAACATGGATGCATTAAAACCTGCATTTTATTTCAGCGTTAAATTCTGTTTAAAGTAACAGATGACTGGTTGTTTATTTTCTTTATTCGGACCCCGCTTATTTTTACTTGGTTACCTCTGGTTTAGAGGACACTGACCTGTCTGACCGTCGGCTCCCCATCCACAGGAAAACACTTTCCCCGTGTCTGTAAGGAACAAGCTGTGGTCCTGCCCACACGCCACCTGGACAGTAAAACCAAAAATAAGGAGCAGTTTCTGCTTCACAAAGGCGGAAATAAAAAATCTATCCCGGAATATGACTCAACTAAATGAAAAACATCAACTGATGCGATATTTTAAGCCCCAAACCAACATTTCCTTAAGAAGCATCAGCATCACTGCTCACCTGGACCATCCTGCTGCTGAAGCCTTCAATCTTATGAATGATGTGGCTGCCACTGAGGAGACAGGAGAAACATACAGGTGCTGGTCATAAAATTAGAATATCATGAAAAAATAGATTGATTTCAGTAATTCCATTTAAAAAGTGAAACTTGTATATTATATTCATACATTACATACAAACTCATATATTTCAGATGTTTATTTTGTTTAATTTTGATGATTACAAATGACAACAAATGAAAATCTCAAATTCATCATATCAGAAAATTAGAATATTACTGAAGACCAATAAAAACAAAGGATTTATAGAAATGTTGGCCAACTGAAAAGTATGAACATGAAAAGTATGAGCATGTACAGCACTCAGTATTTAGTTAGGCCTCCTTTGGCCTGTATTACTGCAGCAATGCGGCGTGGCATGGAGTCGATCAGTCTGTGGCACTGCTCAGGTGTTATGATAGCCCAGGTTGCTCTAATAGTGGCTTTTAGCTCTTCTGAATTGTTGGGTCTGGTGTATTGCATCTTCTTCTTCACAATACCCCATAGATTTTCTATGGGGTTAAGGTCAGGAGAGTTTGCTGGCCAATTAAGAACAGGGATACCATGGTCCTTCAACCAGGTACTGGTAGCTTTGGCACTGTGTGCAGGTGCCAAGTCCTGTTGGAAAATGAAATCTGCATCTCCAAAAAGTTGGTCAGCTGCAGGAAGCATGAAGTGCTCTAAAACTTCCTGGTATGTGGCTGCGTTGACCCTGGACCTCAGAAAACACAATGGACCAACACCAGCAGATGACATGGCACCCCAAACCATCACTGACTGTGGAAACTTTACACTGGACTTCAAGCAACATGGATGAAGTGCCTCTCTTCTTTTCCTCCAGACTCTGGGACCTTGATTTCCAAAGGAAATGCAAAATTTACTTTCATCAGAGAACATGACTTTGGACCACTCACCAGCAGTCCAGTCCTGTTTCTCTTTAGCCCAGGCAAGACGCTTCTGACGCTGTCTGTGGTTCAAGAGTGGCTTGACACAAGGAATGCGACAGCAGAAACCCATGTCTTTCATACGTCTGTGTGTGGTGGTTCTTGAAGCACTCACTCCAGCTGCAGTCCACTCTTTGTGAATCTCCCCCACATTTTTGAATGGGTTTTGTTTCACAATCCTCTCCAGGGTGCGGTTATCTCTCTTGCTTGTACACTTTTTTCGACCACATCTTTTCCTTCCCTTCGCCTCTCTATTAATGTGCTTGGACACTGAGCTCTGTGAACAGCCAGCCTCTTTAGCGATGACCTTTTGTGTCTTGCCCTCCTTGTGCAAGGTGTCGATGGTCGTCTTTTGGACAACTGTCAAGTCAGCAGTCTTCCCCATGATTGTGTAGCCTATAGAACTAGACTGAAAGACCATTTAAAGGCTTTTGCAGGTGGTTTGAGTTAATTAGCTGATTAGAGTGTGGCACCAGGGGCCATCAATTTTGAACCTTTTCACAATATTCTAATTTTCTGATATGATGAATTTGAGATTTTCATTTGTTGTCATTTGTAATCATCAAAATTAAACAAAATAAACATCTGAAATATATGAGTTTGTATGTAATCTATGAATATAATATACAAGTTTCACTTTTTAAATGGAATTACTGAAATCAATCTACTTTTTCATGATATTCTAATTATATGACCAGCACCTGTAGATTGAGGGAAAACAGCGCCATCAGGAGGTCACCACAATTATTACAGGGCTTCTCTCCACATCAGATTCATCTGAAGACAGATGGATTACAAAAAGCCTCTGAGGCCATGGAGATTTTATAGAGTTGCCTCTTCTTTTTATGTTTATCTAAATATCTTTAAAGAAAACAGTGTAGATAACAAATGGTAACAAAAAAAAAAACAGATACAAAGAAACAAGGGTTGGTTTAAAGGAAAAAATCGGTCACATTCAGAATACAAATAAATAATAAGTGTTTTTAATGGAGAGTAATTTTCATGTGAATGTGCTTTACTGGAGGCATCCATGTTTGTCAAAGAACACTACTGCCACCAGTGCCGCAAAAACTGGGTATGCAGCGCATGCAACGCATAGGGGCGCTGCACTCGAGGGGGCGTCAAAAAACCCCTCTAATAAATACATTTTTCTAGTTGTCATTTTCTATATTTAACAGCATAAAACGATCAATAACAGAAAGACAGCACTGATTATGCGCCCCCTTCACCTCCCCTCCTGTCGCTCTCCCTTCCCACACAGGTGGCTTGCGCACGCGCCCCAAAGAGGCGCACTCAGGCGTGTTTTTTTTTTGTTTTTTTATCTTCGACAACCAGTCGTAGTGCACACTTAACAGCAAGATGGTGCGCCAGAAAAAAAAAAAAATTATCCGGGGCGCAAAACAGAAAAAGAAAAAGGGAGAAGGATAAAGTTGTTGGCGGGATGAAAAAAAGCCTTTCAATGTGGTTGAAAGACAGCAGGTAAGTTCTGTCAGTGAATCGACAGCAGGACAGGAAGGTTGTAAATATTCAGGTTAGATAAAGCTAGCCTGATACGGAGTCGCCCCATATTTGGCTGTTAAATGTTGCGTCCCCTATTGAAGCAATAAGGAACGCGACTTGTTCTGTATTTCTAGGAATATCTGATACATACGCCTGTAACACACACATATCCACACACTAAGTGTGAGAATGACCGAAATAAAACTTGTGAAATATTAACACAGGAAAGCTAAAATGTCTTGGCCAGTTCCCAGCTATGGGAACTGGCCAAGACTGGGAACTATGGCTGCAGAGTAGAGTGCTGAGGCAAGGCTTTATTCAGAAGATCCACCTCTGGAAATCTTCAATAATTGTTGTTGATTGCAGATGTGTCTAGTAGTTCCCATTGATTTAGCTTGTAAAGCGGGGAGAATGGCGCTAGGCTTACCGCACCGTGACGTCACTGCTGGAAGATGGCAGGAGGGAAGGTTTCTATATTTGGGCAAAAATGGCCGCTCCCAGACTCAGTGATCGCGATGAAAATTACTTTTAATTTTTTACTCATTATCACTAAATTCGGATTAGTTTTAGGTATAAATAATTATCGATTGTTAATTTCCTACTGACCGGACTTTTCCTTTAAGACATCTTAAAGTATTGAAGATTACAAATATTAATGACTAAGAAACCATTAACATTTTGAATTTTTTTAAAGGAATCCCTCAGACGGCAACCAAAAAAGGAATAGGCTGAAGCCCCAAGGCTTATTCTTGCCTATCCTCTGCCATCATTAGAATAATTCACAATAAAACATAAAATGCATAATTACAAAACCCATAATAACTTACCGGTAAACTGAAAAATCAAACTTTTAGATTTTAAAGTCTTCTTGAAAACTAATATAAAGTTAGACTTTATTTCATGGTTTAGTCATTTCCATAATTGACACACATCTGAACTTGAGATCAGCTCTGGCTTTGTAAGTTTCAAACATCAGTTAAGTTATAAATCCCCTGCCTTAGCTTAAACATTTTTGAAATGCAAACAGGGATTGACTTATTTACCACTCGTAACATAGTTTCTAATGTTTTTAAATATAGAATTTCTAGAAATGTTCTTGTAGAATCACGGTGGCCACCTCCATTTATTATTCTAAGTCTTTTCTGCTGTTTAATTATCGGATCTAAATTAGTTTTATATACATTTCCCCAAATCTTATCATAAACCACCCCTTGCATTCCTCACAACAAAGTATACGATCTCCAAGTGTACTTCTAGCAGCATCATCAGACAGGCTAAATAAATAAAAATATTATTAGAAAACTGCATCTACGCAGATTATTTATCTCTGGCAATAATATTAATTTAAAGATCCTTCTCATTAGCACTGCTGCCATGCAGCAAGTTTAGGAAGCAAGGAAATAAAATCCTTTAAATTACATCAAAATGGACAGTTCTTTCTGAGATTCTTTAGAAATAATCCAGTCGTCTGCATGGTAAAGGTGCTTTCTCTGTCGAAAACATATTTTTAGGAGCAACCACCAACCTGTAGACCTCCTCATCAATGATGCTCCTCCCACACTGGCCGTACGCGTTGTTCCCCATGCTGAACACTGGAGACAGACAGCAGAAAACAGAAAGGAGTCAGAAAGCAACAGGATCATTTAGAAAAACGGCCAAATGTATGGTTTATTTGCTTCTGCAGCAGCTTCGGCTTTGGTTACTAGTTTTTGTAGGAGGAAACTGGGAGATTAGATAGAGGAAAATTGATGGATTATTGGTTTGAATCTACATGAAAGTGGAGTTAGCTACAGAGGTGAAAAGAATAAGTTTAGTCTGTTTTGAGTGTAGGATTTCCTTTCCAATTTAAAAAATGCAATTAACCAATTAACCATCTGGTTGACCAGGCAGTTAAAGATTTAAAGTAGTAGGGAAGCAGCTGTTCTGACCGTTTATGAGTGAATAAAGTGAATGTGATTGGTCAATTATCAAGGGGGCGGGACTGTTGTGGTGGAAGGTTTGTAAGCAAGTTTTTGAGACAGACGGTAATATGAAAGGAAAGCACGACCAGAGGGCTTTCTCCTCTATTGTTCCTCTTACCTCCTTCCTGGTCGGTGAGGACCAGGGAATGGGCCCGACCACAGGACACCTGGACCACCCTGGTCTGCTGAGGCTGGATTAGAGGCAGGGCAACCGGGGATGGCTCCAAAACATAGTCATAGCTTTTATCTGGAAGGAGGGAACAGTAGAGAATGCATCCCTTCAGAAATTCAATATCCTGAACGTAGCTTAAATGTAGTGCAAAAGCTTTAAACCAACTTATTTTTTTGGTAAAACCAGAATAAGCCATTATCTATAAATAAACCTGGTATATATTTATATATTTAGGTACTGCTGGAGTTATTTTATTTTATCTTATCCTGTATTAACCTTGTTTACTCTTTATGTTATCTTTAGTCTCTTGTGAAAGTATTCCACTGCAGGTGCCAGGAACTGAATGTTTTTCACGTAGAAAAAAACGGGATGCACGATATTGGGATTTTGGCCGATATTTTAAAACTCATGTAGCCGATACCGATGTTAAAGCTGGACAAAAATAAGTAGTCATTGAAAATAGCAGTTTTGTTATCCATTTCTGACACTTTGAAAAATAATATACTCAAATATATTTTCATATGCTGATATCAAATTGATTTTTAAAAACGCGGTATCGATCTATTTTACTTTCAAAATCTCGTGAAATTTCATCGTTCTGTTACAAACTCTCGTGATATTTTGCAAATTCTTGTGAGATTTTGTTAGTAAAATAGATCGATACCGCGTCAATATATCAACATATAAAAATATGGCAACATTTTGTGAATTTTCGGGGGATTTCGTAGCATAACGATGACATATAGCAATATTTCATTAGTAACAGAGATTGATATGGTGTTTTTAAATGGCATATAAAGATATTGGGATATTTCAATGTATCAATATTTTTTCCCTCGTCTTTAGAAGTTTTTAAGTCTGTAAAAAAGAAGTTTTTGAGGAAGAAGAAGAAGTAGTATTTTTTTTTTTTTTTTTTAGACTTTAGAAACTCAGAAGCTGATCAAATATCGGGTTAAATATCGGTGGGGTGGCCGATGTCCGATATTCAGTTTTAAGGCCGATACCGATACGGAGCCGATTATATTGTGCATCCCTGATGCATTTCCTTTAAGAGTTCCAGCGTGATCTATTGTAACCAGGGACTCCCTTTTTCCAATAAAGAGCAAATAAGACAGCAGAGGTGCTTCAGAGCGGTGGGAGACTGGAACTGATGCCATGTCTGCTGCTCTCCCCGCGGGTAAAAAGAATCTATTGTCTCTTGTCCTTCTTCCCAGGTTATTTGAGAAGTATTTGGGTGTTTAAACCTAAAGAGCTGGTCATCCTCCCTCAGCAGCTTGTTGGAGATATTTTTGATTTATGCCCAATATTGAAGCGTGGTCTGAGCTATGTTATTCCACGCCACAACACAAGAGGGACAATCAGGAACTAGCTGTGGGTCTAGATACGGCCGAGGCGGTGAGGAAGTGGGGGCGAGTTTGTGCGACAATGGAGGGACATGAGGGCCAAAAAGAGCGGAGATCCAGAAGGAAAAAGGGTCCCAGTGTTTTCGCGCTCCTCGCTCTTCTAGCTGCTCCATCTTCACCAGTCGTTTTCCACAATGGCAGTCACACAAACAAAACAAGCCGGTAAGGAACCAAACAGGAAATACGCATAATGTAGAGCGGATGTAGATCTGACCAATCAGAGGCCTCCTGTCTGGGATCACCTACAATTTTGGAGAGGTGCAGCAGAGTGTCTGTGGAAGACGGAGGCATATTTGCATTCACTGTGACAGAAACGCAGACGACCTGGTTTCTGATCATAAATCAACCTTACCAGTACTCTGAGTGTTAGGTAACCGGAGACGCAGCCTGAAGGTAAAGGTCTGAATGCTTTGAGTCCATGATGTGGAGCAGGCATCCCCAAAGTCGATCCTCGAGGGCCGCTGTCCTGCAGGTTTTAGAGGTTTCTCTGCTTTAGCAGAGCTGATTCTTATGATTGCAGTTCAACAATAGCCTGTTACTCAACTATCGATGTGAATCAGCTGTGCTGGAGCAGAGAAACCTCTAAAACCTGAAGAACAGCAGCTCTCCAGGAATATGCCAGATGTGGGGGGTTGGCAGAGATGCTAGCTGACATTTTCCTGACCCTAGACCTGTACAGGTCCTGGAGGCTGGTAGGTCAGCCCTATTGGTTCTCTCTGTAAACATGATTGTTTGCTGCAGTTTAGATCCGTCCTTCTTTGCCTGTTGTAGGAAAACTAATGAAAATACATTGGAAATCAGCTGATTCTGCTGCTTTAAGGAACAGACAGAGCTGATGACTAACATGGCCTGATATGAGAGGGTAACCTTCAGTAGTAGAAGGAGAGAAGATCTCTTCAGTCAGGTTTGGGGGGGTAGTTTTGAATTATAAAGAAGACATGACAGGATAAATGTGATACTTTACCAATTTGATTTGCTCAGAGGTCAAGGTTTCATATATGGTATAACATAGGACCTTGGTTAGTCTTTGGTTCGGTTTAGTTTTTCTTTTCTTTGTTATTGTTGTTGTTCATTGTGTTTTGTTATTTCCTTGATATACTCAAAAGGGTCTGAAACTGATTTATATCTATAATCTTCTTTATTTCATTGATTTTTATGTTTATCTGTCTGCCAAAAAGACTAATTAAAAATAAATAGAAAAAACAGAAGAACATATGCATGTTGCCACAACTTGATGTTCATTCAGGTCGTCTGATTGGAAAAAGTCCAAACATATTTTCTCACTCTACATCAGGTGTTTCTGTTATAACGATGTATCTAAGGGGAGAAGAAGGCAGCAGCAGTCCTGGTCTGATCTTACTGCGGCTGTGTTGGGTGCGCTGGAAGCCAAGCTGGGAGTCCTTGTTCAGACCCATGCCCCAAAGTTTGGTCACATCTTTGGTTGAAGATGCCATGAGAGTGAAGCCGTAACCGCAGGCAGCAGATGAAATCTGAAAGAGGAGAGCAGAGGTTGTCTGTAGGGACATCTGGATATGATACCGATATGCGAAATGAGTACAGTAGCTAAAAGCAAATATGGGAATACATCTGATGCCTTCGTCCTAAATATATGATATGAGAAAACTAATAGAAAGAGTCCACATCAAGCCGCTGCTGTTCAATTTAATTCAATTTAGCAACCAGAGTCCACTTTGACCTCCTGCCCAGTTTGATGCTGCAGCTAAAAGATTTCCTGATTGGTCAAACCGATGCTAAAGTAGAACTTCACATGATGCTCCACATTCCTCATTTTAGGGAAGAAAGGGCTTCTTGGAAGAGTTGTCAAATTACAACTTTATTCTCTTAATTTTAAGACGTTATCTTAATTTTAAGACATTATTCTCGTAATGTTACGACTTTATTCTTATAATTTTACGACTTTATTCTCGTAATTTTAAGACGTTATTCTCTTAATGTTACGACTTTATTCTCGCAATGTTACGAATTTATTCTCGTAATTTTACGACTTTACTCTCGTAATTTTAAGACGTTATTCTCGTAATGTTACGACTTTATTCTTGTAATTTTACAACTTTATTCTCATAATTTTAAGACGTTATTCTCTTAATGTTACGACTTTATTCTCGCAATGTTATGACTTTATTCTCGTAATTTTACGACTTTATTCTCGTAATTTTAAGACGTTATTCTCGTAATGTTAGGACTTTATTCTCGCAATGTTACGACTTTATTCTCGTAATTTTACAACATTATTCTCGTAATTTTAAGACGTTATTCTCGTAATGTTACGACTTTATTCTCGCAATGTTACGACTTTATTCTCGTAATTTTACGACTTTATTCTCGTAATTTTAAGACGTTATTCTCGTAATGTTACGACTTTATTCTCGCAATGTTACGACTTTATTCTCGTAATTTTACAACATTATTCTCGTAATTTTAAGACGTTATTCTCGTAATGTTATGACTTTATTTTCGTAATGTTACGACTTTATTCTCATAATTTTTCCACTTTATTCTCAGAATTTTACGACTTTATTCCCGTAATTTTACGTTATTCTCGTAATTTTAAAACATTATTATCTTAATTTTAAAACGTTATCTTAATTTTAAGACGTTATCCTCGTAATTTAACCACTTTATTCTCGTATTTTTACGACTTTATTCTCGTAAGTTTACGTTATTCTCGTAATTTTCAGAAGTTATCTTAATTTTCAGACGTTATTCTCGTAATTTTAAGATTTTATTCTCGTAATTTTATGACGTCATTCTCAGCATTTTACAACTTTATTCTCAGAATTTTACGACTTTATTCTCAGAATTTTACGACTTGATTTTCCTAGTATACTTTAGACTGCTGTCCAGGGGAGGCGTATTGCATTCAATTCAATTCTGTTTATTTCTATAGCACCAATTCACAACACACATCATCTCAAGATTGATTGAAAGTTTTCTATCTAGGGAAAACCAGTTGATTGCATCAACTAATTGACTCTTCAGCAATCCCTCACACTAAGCATGCTTGTAGCGACAGTGGAGAGGAAAAGCTCCCTTTAAACAGTAAGAAACCTCCAGCAGAACCAGGCTCAGTGTGAGCGGCCATCTGCTGAGGCCAACTGGGGTTCAAGGAGACAGAAGCAGACATAGAAAAAGCAGCTATAAAAGGCGGCCTCGTCCAGAAAACACACAGCCAGGCAGACGAGCTCCGAGCACATTTATAGATGCTACAGACAATTAATGTAATAAAAAACAGGCCGTTAAACTTCCTGTTTAATGGAAGCAAGTGATATTTACCTGCTCTGCCGTCTCCAGGCGGTACGGCGTGAGCTGATATTTGCGGGGCCTTTTCTTCCCACTGTCCGGCACCACAAAGCTGGGAATCCCTAACGCCCCTGTAAAACTAAAACCCCAAACAAACACCTTGTGGTTTGGCTTTCTGTGTTCACCGACATACTGAAAAACTGGCCCAGAGCCACTTTTCTCCTGAGGTCTGGACGCTCTACTGAGTGTTGCATAACCACACGAACAAAGGGCTGAGCGAAGGTGTCGACGGTAGAGAGGAAAACCAGGAAGAGCCATCCTGGAAAAAGACAGCAGAGGAGAACAATCAACATTAAAACATATAAGATAAAAACAAAACATTTTATGCATTTAAACAATTGTTTCTAGGTAATTAATTTCCATGTTCTGATACAGTAACCATGCAAAAACCTTTTTTTAAGTATTTTTTTAATTTACAGAGGGTTAGTATAATAAACATGAAATTATTTCATTATTCTATCTTTATAATAGAGCTGGACAATATTGCCAAAACTAACACCACAATATATTCTTAAACTCGTAGGGAAGCGGCTGTTCCAATCGTTGCATTTCCGAATTCTCCCGAGTGGTGCACGATGTTACATGAATCAATAAAGTGAATGTGATTGGTCGATTATCAAGGGGGCGGGATTGTTGTGGTGGAAGGTTGGCAAGCCTGTTTGGTTGTGGCGGGTTTGTGGGAAGCATCTTGCTAACCAGTTAGCAACTTAGTGCTAGCAGGTTCCCAATGGGAAATTCCATTGGGACCAAGTAGCACTAAATTGGTGACTTAGAAACGACGCTGTCAAGGAACGCTATGGACAGAGGAAACATGCAAGAGGAGGAGAGTTTAGTGTCGGAGGTCGTGGATGACCTCCGACACTAAACTCCATTTTTTATTTAGAGGAGGAAAGCGAGGACGAAGATGTTGTGGAAGAGGACGCCAGGGCGGCAGAAGCTTGGTTTGGTGTAGGAGGCTTCCAGCCGTACATGTTTGAGCCCTTGCCTCGCAACGCTGCCAGTTCTGTTAGCTCTACGCCTGCAGAAGACACAGAAGTCCATCCCCGTGAACACTGGGACGGAACTCAATGGGAAAGGAAAGGATTCTGACTTCAACCGTTGCGTTTATTAGCTACGACATATGAATCAAGATGCTATGACCGAAGAATTTGATTGACAGATGACCGTTGATATATGATTGGCCGAATTTAGGTGTTCAGGCTGACGTAGCACACGACCCATGTACAGAGGCCTTAGTCCTCGGTGTGGGCGACCTGGGTTTGAAACCGACCTTTGCCACATGTCTCTCCCCCTTTCCTGTCAGCCTACTGTTCAAAAAACAGCCACTAGTGCTGTAAAAAAAACTCAACAAAAAAACAACAAATACATGTTTAAGTCAGATTGATTTTACATTTAAATCTGATTTCCCTACCACTTTAAGTAATTTCAGAAAAATGCAAATGTTTGTATTAATGGCGTCCGGCGTCCGGCGCCGCAATCAGCCGGCCGTGTATTTGTCCTCCTTTACCCCCAGATTCCACATACTCCGTCAGCGCTCTGCTACGCTCACATACGTCGTGCGGAGTACTTGTCTGTCATGTAAATCAGTAAGATCTGTTCCACGTCCTCCGCTACTCCTCCGCACATCTCTGTCCACGTACGTCCTCTCCGTCCCTCACCATCAACATACGGAACTGAGCTCTTTTTTGCTCCGCTCGGGTCAGTCCAGATCAAGACCCGCAATTGCAATCGCACCAAACAGGAAAAAGGATGTAGAGAAGACCCGGTTTGTCAAATTAAATTATAGTAAAAACAGGTCGGTAACTAGAAATTAGAGCATAATTCGTATATATTCGGACGTTTTGATACCTATATTGTGTGTTTGCCACAATAGAATAGGAGCATAGAAAGACACAATGGCGTCTATGCTCCTTGCTTTGCAATGGAAACACCAAATAGATTCTAGTCTAATTTTGAACATAAACAAAAGTAAACTGTAATATTCATTGTTTATGTTCAAACTGATTCTATGATGTCATTCTAATTCTAAGACCTCCCCCAGACATTCTGATTCCTCCCATTCCACACATTATTCCAACCCCAGTTCCCTGGACCCACAGAGCACACAACACGTACAGTGAGTTTCTAGCAAACATTGTTTGATCGTTTTCCGTGAATTATTTTCCTCCAATCGTATTTGAGTAAAAATGTCAAACCAGACAAGAAGATTCCAGCCGAGGGGGCAGTATGTCCAGGAAAGTGGACGGAGAAACCAGTACAACCAGGGTGCCTGGGTTCAAGGCAGAAATCCTCCGCCTGGTCATTACTTTGACGCGGAGACGAACCGACTCTTACATCTTTTGGATGCGGAAAGAAAAGCGGTGAAAGAAGAGCAGCGTAATGTGAACTATTTGACAAAAGAACTACAAGATACAAAGAACCAGCTGCAGAATCAGAAGAATCAAACCGCAGCATGGGAGCTGAAAGTAGAGCATGGACGAACGCTTATAAGCACTTTGAGAGACCAGAACAAAACTCTGCAGAACGAACTGGAGCAGCTTAAGACCTCCAGTCAGGAAACCATCTCTAAGAACGAGACGGAGATTCTTATGTTGAGGCAACAAGCGGAGAAATTAGAGCAGGAGTTAACTAGAGAAGGAGAAAACAACTCAAAGAAAGCAGAGAATGAGTTCCAGGCCAAGGAAGCGAAGGTCCATGAATCCCTGGAGCTAAAAACTGAAAACATGCTGGCCAATTTGCAGAGAGAGCTGGAAACCGTAAAGGCTTCACACAGGGAAATGACTGAGAAGTATGAAAAAGATACAGCTACTCTGAAACAACGGGCAGAAACGCTGAAGCAGGAACTGATGGAGGAGATGGAACGTCATTCAAAGACGTCCATGACCAACATCCAGATGTTTAACAACCTCACAGCCAAGAACAAAGCTCTCCGGCAAGAAATGGCTGAAAAAATGGCGAGTCTTGAACAAAGCGCAGAGGAGACGGAGACACGTCTGCAGAGACAGCTGCAAGAAGTCACACTTTCTGACAAAGAGGTCATAAGGAAGTATGAGGTGGAGGTTAGCCTGCTGAAAATAGAGCTTGATTGTTTAAAACAGCAGCTGAACGCAAACAACCAGAGAACCTCCAACAAAATGACCGAAATGGAGGTCCTGAATAAGAGCATGTTTGAAACCATGGACAAGATGTTAGAATCCCTCGAACAAACGCCTGAAGACCCAGCAGCTGGTTTCCAGGAGGAGGTGGACCGGATTAGGGCTTCACAGCAGGAAGCTATCAGGAAGTACCAACAGGACAATCTGACCCTGAGAGAACAGACAGAAACACTAAAACAAGAGCTGGATGAAGAAAGAGACGCCCATTCACAGACATTGGCGTCCAACCTTCAGGTCATCAACGGCATGGCAGCAGAGAACCAGGCTCTCCGTCAGGAAATGGCTCAGAAAATCTCAGGCTTGCAAGAAGAATTCAAAGCAACAGAGACTCTGAAGCAGAGAGAGTTGGAAGAAGAAAGAGTTTCCCACCAGGAAATCGTCTCTGAGAAGGAAAGGGAGGTTCTTCACCTGGAAAGAAAGCTAGAACGTTTAGATACGCTCCTCAATGATGAGGCAGAAACGTCTGTAAAGAAATCAGCAGAGGACCTTGATCTGATCAACCAACTTAGAACTGAAAGGGATGAACTGCAGCAAGAGATCTTAGCCCTCAAACAAACTTCCATCGACGAGGAAATCAGTCAGGATTCCATCCTTCAACTCACCGAGGAGGGAGTCCCAGAGAAAAGGAAAAAGAGCCCCTGGAAAAGGTTTCGCCACTCTCTGGGTTTGAGGAAACCAGAACAATTCAAGAGAAAGAAGTCCACCTCAGAGGAAAGGGCCTAGAACCTTTTAGTGACGCAGAGAGACTTTATCAGGGTTTAATTAAACTGGGACTGAACTGGACACCATCAGCTCTAAACATCCTGAAACACCATACTGACAGAATTGGCCTTGGAAATGTTTTAATCCAAACATCCCAAAAATTAAAAAAAGGGCAGCATGGTGGAGAAGTGGTTCTCCTCATGTCTGCGTGGGTTTTCCCCGGGTGCTCCGGTTTCCCCCACCTATCTGGTTAATTGGCCTCTTCAGTGTATTGGTGCGTGAATGATTGTGCCCAGAGACGTGCTTCCTTGCAACCATAAGAACCAGACCTTCTCAATGGAAGCCCCTTAAAAAGACTTCAACAGCCAAACCCTGTTTGGATTCCAGTGGATTCCAGTGGATTCCAGTCCATCTGTTGGGATATTGCCAGTAGATCCATCAGCATCATATCCGCCTCAGGCACCAAAGCAGAAACGATCAGAAGACGTCTCCCTATTAGAGCTTCAGCTACAGACTCTAAGCGAGGCAGGTTGATCTATGCAGAAGATTTCAGTGGCAGACAATTCAAAGAGCTGAACATGAGGAAAACAGAAAGAAAAAGAAAGACTGTAGCGCCAAAGAGACAACAGAAAATTAAAGAGAATAAAAGTGAATCATTAAAATAAGATGATTGTATAAAAGATCAGAAAGATTATTTAAAAAGATGCTGTTTAAATCGCTCAGTCAAAACGTCACACCATGACGTCTCAGGTCATTTTATAGAAACAATTCAACCAGATCATCCAGTCAGATTGATTCAAAGTTTTCTATATAAGGAAAACCAGCTGATTGCATCGACTCATTGACTCTTCAGCAATCCCTCACAATCTCCGAGCCAGCTCCCATGTCAGAGGATGAAGAGAGCACATCCAGTTAGTCACAGTCAGAGAAACAGGACCACACTGAAAAACAGGCCGATCTCCAACATCTAGAAACAAAGGTGTTGATGGCAGCAGCACAGCTGATATTTCTCTCCAGGATGGAGTCACAGCCAAACAGGAACAGACCAGATGAAGCTACTATGAGAAAAAGCAGAGAGAGCAGAACGTTAGAGATTGAACTAACAGATTCTGCAGAGTGCAAGAAAAGAGATAGAATGGAGCAACGTAGAAACGTCCATTCAGACTGAAATTCCCCTCCGCTGGATCGGGCTGTTAACGCTCTACCGCCACCTACCGCTCTACTTACCCAGTGACTACATTTATTCCAGATTAGTGGAGCAGGAGGACTAAAAGCTGCTTCTATATGATTTATATCTGTTCCAGCAGTTTAAAAAAGTTAATAAAATTGAAAAAAAACAAAAAGAAATTAAAACCGCGAGCGGTATTGACGGCGCTCGCAGCTCAGCGCCGCTCGGCCTATTGCGACGGCGGGAGCCAAGCGACTGCCTCCCCCTAGCACCTTCCCAGCCAGCGGAAAAAGCTCCACGCTTCACCTCTGGACCAGCAGAAGACAACCACAGCGTTGGTCAGTAAGGGTTAAAATAGGGATAAAAGATAATATCTGGGACGAATCTCATCTGTAAGATAGACGCTGCGGCCATCTTAGTTGGTGGGTCAAAAGTATATGTACAAAAGAAGGAGAAACCGCATCTTCAAACTCCATGGTTAGCAGTATTACACCCTACTCAAAACTATAAAAAATCATTAAAAATCCATAGTTTGCAGTAAAATCCTGAAAAAAATCACACATGTCGAGGAATGCATCCTGCATATTCTAGAATTGTTTTAGATTATTTACTAATTAATTGAAAGAAAAAAATATTTTTTAAACTTAAGTGCCATATACTGAGGCAGTTGAATACCCCATAAGATGCTCAAACATGCATAGATTTACGCCAAACTTGGCAAACTTAACTATAATCAAAGTATAAATAAATGTTCCAAATTTGGCTAGGATTGCTATAAAAGTTTTTGAAAAACAACAATTTCCCATTAACACAAACTTTTGAAAAATCAGAGTGACGAACTTTTAAGAAGAGCTATGCTGTGTTTACCATCAAACAAGTAGCGATTAAAAGAATATATTCCAAAAGTCCTAGCTTTTTTTAGAAATCGACTGATTTTTAAGAAATATTTTAACATAGTGATTCTATTTTCATAAGGGTGCCGTTTGATTCAAAATGGCCGACTTCATGAGAGGTTTAGACCATGGCTCCAATGAAACGTTTTGTAGGTGGAGGGCTCATACAGATGTGTGCCAAATTTCATTATCCTAGGAACGAGCATGGCTAGGGGCTGAATTATTCCCTGGCATTATCTGCCCACTTGGCCAACTACTAGAAGAGAACGCAAACTTTTGAAAAATCAGAGTGACGGACTTTAAAGAAGCGCTTTGCTATTGTAACCAACTTACAGCAGGCTTTGTAAAGAACATATTTTGAAAGTTTTAGCTCATTTGAATAAAAGGGTGATTTTATACAATTTTTTGAAAAGAGGTCTGTGATTTCACAACAGGGTAAAATTTAATTCAAAATGGCCGACTTCCGGTGGGGTTTAGACCATGGCTCCAAGAGGCTTTTAGTTAGGGCTTGATGAGATGCAAATGTGTTCAAAGTTTCAACATTCTTGGACTAAAAACGGCTTTGGGCTGGTGGTTTAAAATTTGTTATTTCTAGGGGGCGCTGTAATGAAATTAAGCTCCGCCCACAAAATATTGCTCTGGATTCCTGTTTGGAGTTGGACTAGGATCATCTCTTGTGATTTTGGTGCAGATCTGATAATAAATGAGGAAATGAGAGCCAATCGTATTTTCATGGCGAAACGCCTCACTTCGCCATGGCGCCACGGCAACACCATTTGACTAAAACTCTCTGTACCTTAATCGAAGTTAGGACAACATGTTGTCTGTCTGCTGACACAGTTTTAGGTTGATGAGGTCAAGTAGGACAGAGGGGGACCATTCCAAGTAAAAAAAGTGACTTCCGGTTCTCAGGGGGCGTGGCTTCAATAATGTCACAATTTTAATATACAGTTTTGTTGGGAACCGAGAGAGGATTAATACTACCAAGTTTGGTGTCATTTCAGTTTCATATGTAAAAGTTATTGCATTTTGAAAATGTTTTTAATGGATGGATGGATGGATGTGTGGGTTTTTCATGTGATGAAGAGTCATCAGGCTGTAAATTAGAAACATCCCAAATGTTTCAAAGGGCAGCATGGTGGAGCAGTGCTGATAGCATTGTAGCCTAGCAGAAAGACTGGCAGGTATTGATAGAGCTCCTCATGCTTGGCTGCTTTTCCCCTCAAATATCTGGTGTGAGTGTGTGAGTGAATGTTCCTCTCCGGAGAGTCGCCACCTTGTCGTGGTGGAGAGGCTTGGGTCCCAAGCTCCTGCTAAGGTCCACCTAGGCAGTAAGGTCCATGAGCACGGTACCAGACAAAGAGCGACTCAACAGGGACTCCAACAGCCATTCAGCCATGGGAGAAAACTATGGCAAGCTGTTTGCCTAATTAGTTCTCACTGATTGGCTATAAAATAGCCAATCAGTGAGAACTCTGAAATATTTTAATAAGCACTAAAATGTTAACCTGACTCCGCCAGATGGATTTGCTGGATTTGCTCCGCATATCCATCTGGAAACCTTCCGTTGAAGTAATTTTGGGAAGGGGCGAAAATACTGGTTAGCTGATTGGCCTATGTTGGTGATAGACGGGCCAAATAAACCATTCAGATCAACGAAGCATATGACGTACTAACAGAGCGACGACGAAAACACAACCACAAGCCAGGCTACTCTTGCCGTAACCAGTCGGGAGAAGAGCAAAAACATCTTTTCCTCTGAGAAAAGCCTCCAGAGCAGTGTTTTGCTCTTCTTTCAGTGAAGAAATACTCTGTAATTCCGATAAAACTTGCTCGATAGCCACGCTAACGCTAGTTTCATGGGCTGAAGACGCCATGTTCTTTAGACTGAACTGTTGCGCTTCTCGTTGCGTCACACCTCAACCCGCCTCAAAGCCAACGCTGATTGGACGTTCGTTTGGTGAACGGCTCCAAATTTTCTTTAACGGAAAGTAGCCAGACTGATCTGCGAGTGAAACCTTTTCAAAGTCCTTTCCGGGTGTGAAATCATCTATGAGCTGCTGTCAGCTCTCACCTGTACACAAAATATCTGTCATCTACAAAGAAAAAAAGAAATAGAATTTTCATAAAACTTTACATATGCATTTTATGTAGAGAATAAAAGTATTGGTTCCAATCCTGACCCCTATGGGACACCAGAAGCAAAGTCCAAGTGTGAAAATCTTTGGATCTGCTCACTTCTTTTATTAACTCCAGAACTGACAAAG
This sequence comes from Cyprinodon tularosa, assembly GCF_016077235.1. Taxonomy (NCBI): domain Eukaryota; kingdom Metazoa; phylum Chordata; class Actinopteri; order Cyprinodontiformes; family Cyprinodontidae; genus Cyprinodon; species Cyprinodon tularosa. Next base: position 47,783 of record NW_024038994.1, on the reverse strand, counting down.
CTGGAGATGCTGTGATCTACGCTACCGTTCAAAAGTTTGGGGTCACATTAAAATGTCCTTATTTTTTAAGGAAAAGCACTGTACTTTAAAATGAAGATAACTTTAAACTAGTCTTAACTTTAAAGAAATACACTCTATACATTGCTAATGTGGTAAATGACTATTCTAGCTGCAAATGTCTGGTTTTTGGTGCAATATCTACATAGGTGTATAGAGGCCCATTACCAGCAGCTATCACTCCAGTGTTCTAATGGTACAATGTGTTTGCTCATTGGCTCAGAAGGCTAATTGATGATTAGAAAACCCTTATGCAATCATGTTCACATGTCTGAAAACAGTTTAGCTCGTTACAGAAGCTACAAAACTGACCTTCCTTTGAGCAGATTGAGTTTCTGGAGCATCACATTTGTGGGGTCAATTAAACGCTCAAAATGGCCAGAAAAAGAGAACTTTCATCTGAAACTCAACAGTCTATTCTTGTTCTTAGAAATGAAGGCTATTCCATGCCAGAAATTGCTAAGAAATTGAAGATTTCCTACAACGGTGTGTACTACTCCCTTCAGAGGACAGCACAAACAGGCTCTAACCAGAGTAGAAAAAGAAGTGGGAGGCTGCGTTGCACAACTGAGCAAGAAGATAAGTACATTAGAGTCTCTAGTTTGAGAAGCAGACGCCTCAAAGGTCCCCAACTGGCATCTTCATTAAATAGTACCCGCAAAACACCAGTGTCAACATCTACAGTAAAGAGGCGGCTGCGGGATTCTGGGCTTCAGATCAGAGTGGCAAAGAAAAAGACATATCTGAGACTCGCCAATAAAAGAAAAAGATTAAGATGGGCAAAAGAACACAGACATTGGACAGAGGAAGACTGGAAAAAAAGTGTTGTGGACGGATGAATCCAAGTTTGAGGTGTTTGGATCACAAAGAAGAACGTTTGTGAGACGCAGAACAAATGAAAAGATGCTGGAAGAATGCCTGATGCCATCTGTTAAGCATGGTGGAGGTAATGTGATGGTCTGGGGTTGCTTTGGTGCTGGTAAGGTGGGAGATTTGTACAGGGTAAAAGGGATTCTGAATAAGGAAGGCTATCCCTCCATTTTGCAACGCCATGCCATACCCAGTGGACAGAGCTTGATTGGAGCCAATTTCATCCTACAACAGGACAATGACCCTAAACACACCTCCAAATTGTGCAGGAACTATTTAGAGCAGAAGCAGGCAGCTGGTATTCTATCAGTAATGGAGTGGCCAGCGCAGTCACCAGATCTGAACCCCATTGAGCTGTTGTGGGAGCAGCTTGACCGTATGATACGCAAGAAGTGCCCATTAAACCAATCCAACTGGTGGAAGCGTGGGGAGCAATTTCTCCAGATTACCTCAACAAATTAACAGCTAGAAGGTCTGCAATGCTGGAATTGCTGCAAATGGAGGATTCTTTGACGAAAGCAAAGTTTGATGTAAAAAAAAAAAAATCTTATTTCAAATACAAATTATTATTATTATTTTTAACCTTGTCAATGTCTTGACTCTATTTTCTATTCATTTCACAACGTATAGAGGTGAATAAGTGTGACTTTTCAGGAAAACACAAAATTGTTTGGGTGACCCCAAACTTTTGAACAGTAGTGTAAATTCATGCTGACTTTCAGAATCTTGTTTGTTTTAATATAGTTTTCCAGTCTGCCTAATAAATAATTTTCCCAATAATCTTGGAAAACTGTGGAAGTAAGGAAATAGGCCTGTAGTTTGATAATTGTTGTCTATGTCCAGCTTTGTAAAATTATATAATACAGGTGCTGGTCATAAAATTAGAATATCATGAAAAAGTAGATTGATTTCAGTAATTCCATTTAAAAAGTGAAACTTGTATATTATATTCATACATTACATACAAACTCATATATTTCAGATGTTTATTTTGTTTAATTTTGATGATTACAAATGACAACAAATGAAAATCTCAAATTCATCATATCAGAAAATTAGAATATTACTGAAGACCAATAAAAACAAAGGATTTATAGAAATGTTGGCCAACTGAAAAGTATGAACATGAAAAGTATGAGCATGTACAGCACTCAGTATTTAGTTGGGCCTCCTTTGGCCTGTATTACTGCAGCAATGCGGCGTGGCATGGAGTCGATCAGTCTGTGGCACTGCTCAGGTGTTATGATAGCCCAGGTTGCTCTAATAGTGGCTTTTAGCTCTTCTGAATTGTTGGGTCTGGTGTATTGCATCTTCTTCTTCACAATACCCCATAGATTTTCTATGGGGTTAAGGTCAGGAGAGTTTGCTGGCCAATTAAGAACAGGGATACCATGGTCCTTCAACCAGGTACTGGTAGCTTTGGCACTGTGTGCAGGTGCCAAGTCCTGTTGGAAAATGAAATCTGCATCTCCAAAAAGTTGGTCAGCTGCAGGAAGCATGAAGTGCTCTAAAACTTCCTGGTATGTGGCTGCGTTGACCCTGGACCTCAGAAAACACAATGGACCAACACCGGCAGATGACATGGCACCCCAAACCATCACTGACTGTGGAAACTTTACACTGGACTTCAAGCAACGTGGATGAAGTGCCTCTCTTCTTTTCCTCCAGACTCTGGGACCTTGATTTCCAAAGGAAATGCAAAATTTACTTTCATCAGAGAACATGACTTTGGACCACTCACCAGCAGTCCAGTCCTGTTTCTCTTTAGCCCAGGCAAGACGCTTCTGACGCTGTCTGTGGTTCAAGAGTGGCTTGACACAAGGAATGCGACAGCAGAAACCCATGTCTTTCATACGTCTGTGTGTGGTGGTTCTTGAAGCACTCACTCCAGCTGCAGTCCACTCTTTGTGAATCTCCCCCACATTTTTGAATGGGTTTTGTTTCACAATCCTCTCCAGGGTGCGGTTATCTCTCTTGCTTGTACACTTTTTTCGACCACATCTTTTCCTTCCCTTCGCCTCTCTATTAATGTGCTTGGACACTGAGCTCTGTGAACAGCCAGCCTCTTTAGCGATGACCTTTTGTGTCTTGCCCTCCTTGTGCAAGGTGTCGATGGTCGTCTTTTGGACAACTGTCAAGTCAGCAGTCTTCCCCATGATTGTGTAGCCTATAGAACTAGACTGAAAGACCATTTAAAGGCTTTTGCAGGTGGTTTGAGTTAATTAGCTGATTAGAGTGTGGCACCAGGGGCCATCAATTTTGAACCTTTTCACAATATTCTAATTTTCTGATATGATGAATTTGAGATTTTCATTTGTTGTCATTTGTAATCATCAAAATTAAACAAAATAAACATCTGAAATATATGAGTTTGTATGTAATGTATGAATATAATATACAAGTTTCACTTTTTAAATGGAATTACTGAAATCAATCTACTTTTTCATGATATTCTAATTTTATGACCAGCACCTGTAGTTGCAACAATGAATTGATAAAATCGATAAAAATCGACTTTTAAAAGCGTTGGCAACGAATTTCATCATCGATTAGTTCTGTCGCGCGAATAATGCGTCATCCGCCGCCATCACTGCCACTTGATGGAAACGGGGAAGAAAAAAAAATAGGGCAGAGCGAGCCAGCGCCGCAGGTACGCAAAGGCTGTTTTCAAAAGGCAGTAACGTCAACTGATCTAATGACCGATACCGCAAACGCAAGCTGCGTCTCAATTCGCAGACAGCCTGCGCTTTGTAAAGCGAAAAAAGTCGTAACATGCAACTTTTGTAAAAACAAATTAACATGGCATGGAAGCACCACTGTTATGATGCAGCACCTGAAAAGGAAACACGTTGGAGCTAGGGCTGCAACAACGAATCAATAAAATCGATAAAAAATCGACTTTTAAAAGCGTTGGCAACGAATTTCATCATCGATTAGTTGTGTCGCGCGAATAATGTGTCATCCGCCACCGCCGTCATCACTGCCACTTGACTGAAACGGGGGAAGAAAAAAAATTACGGCAGAGCGAACCAGCGCTGCAGGTGCGCAGTGTTGCCAACTAAATATAGCAACTTTGTCGCTATATTTAGCGGCTTTTCAGACCCCTCCAGCGACTATTTAAAAAAAAAAAGCGACTAGCGACAAATCTGGCAACTTTTTACGGTGTCACTGGCGGCTTTTGGAGACTCTTACGTGAAAGCATGTATCGTTCCTACTCTTGTCCTGCAGCAGCAGCTGCTGCCGTGGGGCGCCTCCCCCATCCCAACTCCGTTCTCCCGCAGGAATCCCTCTCAGCGCTGCAGTCAGAGCCGCAGGACGTTTACCCTCAGCGTCCAGATTGCAAATGAAGCGCGCATGCGCCGGGATTGACGGCGCAAATTGATCACAATAATTAAAATAGCCTTTATAAATAAATTAACTTGCAAATTATGAGGGCAAGGCTTTTAAAGTTTAAATCTTCTGGCAAAGATAAAGGAAAGAAGATCCTGCAATTTATGGAAGTAAAGCAGAATAAAATCCAGCAAGATCAGTAATATGTCAATTAATTATCTGCCACATTCCCATGTAAATATCTATCTTTGGAGGATGTGTTTTTTAGCACCCCTAGTTCTCTCATTTTTTATTCCAAATACAATTTATAATTTGAATCACAGGGCTATTTTTATCTCTATGGTTCAGTATTTTCTCAAGTAGGAACTTTAACTGCTATACTTTCCTGTCTTAAAAGGCAGAACTCTTCTAGTCTAAAAAAAACTCATTTGTTGAAATGGGGGGGGGCTATTGTTTGAACCCCTTAGGGGCTTTTAAAAACAAAAATGCCTGTCTCTTTTTGCGCTTTATGAAACAAAGTCGCCTATATTTTGTGGATGTACAGCTACATTTCTCATGTAAGTTTGCGTAGTTTTAACACCAACATTTATTTGTCATATTGCACCAGTACAGTTAATGAGCAACCTGTACTTGTGTGCTTGTTTGTTCTGTCTAAAATGTTTATTTTGGAATAAAGAGGTTAATATAAAAAATATTTTTTGTCCGATTCATCGATTAATCAAAAAAATAATCGTCCGATTCATCGATTTTTAAAATAATCGTTAGTTGCAGCCCTAAATATGTCAATTAATTATCTGCCACATTCCCATGTAAATATCTGTCTTTGGAGGATGTGTTTTTTAGCACCCCTAGTTCTCTCATTTTTTATTCCAAATACAATTTATAATTTGAATCACAGGGCTATTTTTATCTCTATGGTTCAGTATTTTCTCAAGTAGGAACTTTAACTGCTATACTTTCCTGTCTTAAAAGGCAGAACTCTTCTAGTCTAAAAAAAACTCATTTGTTGAAATGGGGGGGGCCTATTGTTTGAACCCCTTAGGGGCTTTTAAAAACAAAAATGTCTTTTTTTGCGCTTTATGAAACAAAGTACCCTATATTTTGTGGATGTACAGCTACATTTCTCATGTAAGTTTGCGTAGTTTTAACACAAACATTTATTTTTCATATTGCACCAGTACAGTTAATGAGCAACCTGTACTTGTGTGCTTGTTTGTTCTGTCTAAAATGTTTATTTTGGAAAAAAAGAGGTTAATATAAAAAATATTTTTTGTCTGATTCATCGATTAATCGAAAAAATAATCGGCCGATTCATTGATTTTTAAAATACCGTATTTTCACGACTATAAGCCGCACTTAAACGTCTTTTTTTCCCCTCAAAATGTGCAGTGCGCCCTATGGTGCAGTGCGCCCTATGGTGCGGTGCGCCCTATGGTGCGGTGTGCCCTATGTGTGTTGTAACTGCGACTTTTGAGACCACCTCATTGAGGAGATGATGAAAGAGTGGCTGAATGTAAGGAGACCAGGTGTTTTTTTTTCCACTCATCACCATCGCTGTTAATCTGACTCCATGTGTGCCCATCTCACAGCTGATGTGAAAAACATGGGGAAACAAATTAACCCTGTGCTCGCTGTTCAACCACTCGACATCGGTGTGAACCGGACCCAGCAGGTGCAGCAGAAGCAGCGAGTTTACATGCAAAGTCAATGGTTGACGCGCGTATAGGTGCAGCAAAAGGTCCTGCAGCGCGTTTTGAGCAGCAGGAGCGTTTAAGCATCTGCCAACGCGCTGCTGCTGCTCGAGATGGAAAAATTGAAGTTTTGCTGCTGGACGCGCCGCATCAACCAATCAGAGAAGCTGATCTGGGAGCTGACAGCGAGACAGACACAGCGCTCTGATGACATATGATATTAACGCAAATGGAAAAGGCTGGATGGATGAGGAGATGATGAAAGCGTGGCTGAGGCAGATGTATGAGGAGACCAGGTGTTTTTTTCCACGCATCACCATCGCTGCGTGCCCATCTCACAGCCAATGTGAAAAAAAAAGGTGAATCAAATTAACGCTGTGCTCGCCGTTATACCGGGGGGTCTGACAAAGGAGCTTCAACCGCTCGACATCGGTGTGAACCGGCCGTTCAAAGTAAGGCTGCGAGCGGCGTGGGAGCGATGGATGACAGACGGAGACCACAGTTTCATGATAAGTGGAAGGCAGCGCCGGGCAAGTTACGCCACCTTTAGCGGATGGATTGTAGATGCTTGGACTAACGTGTCTGCTGGCTCTGTTGTTCAAGCTTTTGCAAAAGCCGGCATTATTTCTGAGGAGCCGCGCTGCACGGAAAGTGACTGACAGCGAAGAAGGGGAAACTGGCATGTCTGATTTAGCGCAGCTGTTTTATTCAGAAACAGAGGATGATGACTTTGATGGGTTTGATTAATACTTTGTAATAAATACATGAATAAAGCACAATCATACTCAGTTTTGCTCCCGCTCTATTTTTCTACCTGAAAACTTAATTCAACAGCAGCCTCTGGGCGGGTCTCCTCCTCTTCACCGCGGCGGCTGGCAGGTGTTTTTTCATCTAAATAATCTAAATCTTGCAGCTATATTTGCTGTGGTCAGTGGGAATAAAGTAGTTTTAATATGTTTTTAAGTGAGAAAGTCCACCTGAAAACTTAATAATTGCAGTCAGTTCATCCAGATTATCTATTTCTGTCGGAGGCGCTCAGACCCCCACATACCAGCGGTGCACCGACAGTAGAAATCCCTGCAACAGCAGCCTCTAGGCTGGGCAGCCTCCGGGTTCACGCGGTGGATGGCAGGTGTTTTTCATCTAAATAATTTAAACTGCAGGCACCCATAAAAGCGAACATATTCCATCGGCAGGTTTCAGGATTTTAAGTTAATTTAAGAGTGATCACAGCGCTCTGTGTCATCTGCGATGTGTCTGTCTCACGGCCAGCTGCCAGGTTTGATTAATACTTTTTAATAAATACATGAATAAAGCACAGTCATACTCAGTTTTGCCCCCGCTGTATTTTTAAATACGCAGTAGAGGTATTTAAAGGTAGTAGAGGACATGTAGCTGTATATAAAAAACGCGCCCTATAGTCCGGTGCGCCTTATGTGTGTGTTAAATACAGAAATGGGACACATAACTGAGACTGCGCCTTTTAGTACGGTGCGCCTTATGGTCGTGAAAATACGGTAATCGTTAGTTGCAGCCCTAGTTGCTATTTTCCTTTAGTCTGTAAAGTCAGAGGTTTAACTGCATCTTTTCACTGTTGTCATCATAATCAGTGGATCGTTTATTTTTACATTTATTAACAACAGTTAAGATCTCTCCCCCTTCCACTACTCTGAGAAATTCTGAGTTATGAGGACCTCATTGCAGCTCTATCTGGTCCCAGGATCAACATTCCTTTCTGCCATTTTTAGGAAAAAGTTTAACAAATACTTGAAGTTTTCAACCATTTCAGACACATCATCAATAATTCTACTGTTGCTGAAAAGATATTGATTATAATTTCTTTGGGTCGTTTTACTAATAATTCTATTTAATATATTCCATATTCCTCTTTTGATCCATGATGTTGAAGTTCATATAGTCTGGTTAAATGAGACCAACATTGAACTCTTTGGAAAACATAACAGACATCCTGTCCGGAGGTCAAAGGGCACTGCACTTCACCCTAAAAACACCATAGCCACAACGAAGTTTGGAGGTGGGAGCATCATGGTGTGGGGCTGTTCTTCAGCATATGGTTCTAGCTAACTTTAAACTATTGAAGGGAGGATGATGAGTGGAAAATGTACAGAGAAGTTCTAGATAAAAATCTGCTGCCATGTACCAGGTTTCTTCCTGTTCAAAGGGAGTTTTCCTCTCCACTGTCGCTACATGCTCAGTGTGAGAGATTGCTGAAGAGGCAACGTCAAAATTCAGTTAAAAATCGTCACGGTAGGCTCATCCAGGAGGAGCATGTCCTGCAAGCCAATGACTGGATGCAATCAACTGGTTTTCCTTCCCAGTCTGACAGTTTTGTGTCTGTAAAGGGCCTTCAGATGACCTGTGTTGTGAATTTGCGATATAAAAATAAACTGAATTAAACTGATCTGAAGAAGCTCACATCATCTCAGCACTGACTGACAGCTGCTGCCCACATGATGCTCTTTACTTTCTCTCTCATTCAAATCTATAGTTGAATTTTATTTTACACAGAAATACAGGAATTTATAAAGTTCTACTGATTTTATGTCTGGAATAGTTTAATCTCTCTTTAATTGTATTGCATGTTCTATTTTATTTATGATAGCTTACTTTTCTCCTTCCTGCCTATTTTATATCTGATTGAAGTCAGCCAATGTGTGAAAATAAAAAGCTGTTAAACATTTAATTTGTTTTATTTTAAACAAACCCGTCATCAGTCATCAAGTTGTATCTAAAGTTCTGATCAGAAGAAACATTTTATTCTCAGACATTTAAGATCAAAGTAACTGGATAGTTACACTGGATAGTAACCAGTTACTTTGGTTCAGCAGTACTTAGTAACTATTGTTGGAATCAAGTTAGAGTTGATATATTTTAAATGTATGAATAAGGATAATTTCCATGTTTTGGTTTAAATTGCATTTTGTTTTTGTCATTGGGAAACAACAAAACAACTGTTAAAATCGCTTATAAGAATTTCAATTTATCTTGATAGCAAGAAATTAGATGTATTAAAAATAGCAAACAAAATAGATTGCCATTTAAGCATCAAACCTGTTGTTGGTTTAAAGTTTTTAGCTCTCAAATACATGGAAAATATCTTAACCTATACATGATGTTTTCAAAAGTAAAAAAGTCATGCCAAGTGACCCCAAATATGTAATACATGGTCGCCGAACTGTAGTACGGCTCCTATGTATCCATCCCATAACATACATTTCGTTAAAATACATTATATTATAGGGAGTATTTGAAAAAATTATTAAATTGGCAGAAAAAAATATAAAGTTCCGCGAACCACTCCACGTTTCACTAAAAAAGCGTCTGAACTCACCTGCACCGACTACACAGCGATCATTTCCCTCCAGCGGCTTAAAAAATAGAAATAAAAATGACTACGGTCTATAGTAGACAAAAAGATATAAAATATGTAACGGTCATTATCGAATAATTTCAGTTAAACGAGAGAAAAAACACACGCTTCCGGTACAGTTCCCCTCATTGTAAATATTGGTTACATCCAGGAAGCACATCGCCACCTGCCGGAGTGGAGGATATGACACCTCGACTCTAGGCTATTCATAATAAAAATTTATAATAACAATAATAATAATATAATCACAAGCAATATAAATATAACAATAATACAAATTATTATTATTATTATTATTATTATTATTATTATTATTATTATTATATTGTTATTATATATTACTTGTGATTATATTATTATTATTATTAATATAAATGTCTTCAATTATTATGAACAGGATGACTGAGAATCTTCACCATTATATTATTATTATTCAATTGAATAGCAGAACAGGGCTATAAACATTTTTATGTTACCACTCTAAATGTAAAATATAACTTAAATAAAGTTCATATCAACATCACATTCAGTGAAAATAACAAAATCAAACAAATATAAACAAACTGATGTACAATTAATGTCAAATTAGTTATAAAATAAGGCTCTTGGTGAAACAAACAAAATTAACTGACCAAATAAAAAATTCTCAGAGCTAAAAAGGAGAGAGATATTTAAGGACAAAAACTTAACCGAAAAATACCGTTCATGGCATTGCATCAAACACAAAAATATAACAGTTTTAAAATGTGGCAACACAAATCGCAACAAAAAGGCATTGTGTTGCACGAATAACAAATCCCACGATGGAAACCTTAAGGATGGAAAGCAAAAAGGAGAAAACAAATCAATGCATTTCTTCTATATTTCTACATTTCTGTAGTAAATATTTATGTTTCACTTAAGAGATTAGAAATTCTTATTTTTATGTATATCCACTGCATTTGAAGCAATAAAATTCAGTGAGCAGATCTACGTTTGCGCTGACTTTGCACAATCAACGGAAACATTCTGCTCTTATGGATTAAAGCTGATCTTAAAATGAATGAATGCTGCGGTGGAGTCAGTCAGGTGAGAGCCTGACCTTCACCTAACAGCTGATCCGCCTGCTTCAACAGAGGCTGAATGAGATGCCAGGTGAGTCATGTGGAAACTCCTCACCTGACTCAGCTCTGCAGATGCTTCTGTTGGTGCGTTGACCTGAGTCCTGCCTAGAGTGACTTTTCAAGCCTTCCAGAATTCTCTTCCGCAGCGGTAGAGCATTTGATTGTAATTTTTACATCCAGTTTATTTATTTCCGTTTGCGTCAGGATAAACACACCGCACTTGAAATGCTAAAAATCTATATGACTCAGAGACTTCTTTGGTCAAAAGTGCAGTAAAATTTGTTTTCACTCATGATTAAGCGTCAAATCATTTAGACGTGGCCTGACGTGGAAAAAAAAAAAGAAAGAAAAACAGTCAGAAGAGCATGAGAACAGAAACAAACTGCTAAAAATCAGTAGCATCAGTAATGATGCAGAATGACAAAACCTGTGTGTAAAGCACAGCTGCAGAGGAAATAATTCAAATTCAATTCAAGGTTCAATTGACGAGAAACTTTATTTCCACCAAAGTCCATTTAGGGCTTTATAGACATTTTAAAACATATGATTTTTGGTTATGGTAGGATGAATTTCTCTAAAACCCTGACAGTTTTTTTTAAGACAAGTTACAGAACAAACAGCTTCATGAAACCCAAGGAACACAGATCAGTGCAGGGGCGGATTTAGGAAATTTGGGGCCCTAGGCAAAGACACGCAGGGGGCCCTCTGAAGTGAGAAGACAACACATAAAACAGACCCATTCTACAGATAGAGAAATGTTAATAGAATAGACATCCATTATCTGTTCTAGGTTGTGTCCCTCTCTTCTTGTCCCTTTTCTTCTTGTTTTCCTCTCTATGTTTTGTACTCAGCTGACTTTTCATGCTGTCTCTAAAGGAATGAAAGATTTTTTCCAAGCACTAAGCTCACTTAGCTGATTGCTCCTTCCTGTGTTTCCAAAAAGGCCAAAGTAAATAACCCAGTCCTTCTTTTCACTGTAGACAAGCCATGATCTGCTTCTCTGTTCTCCATTTTTCATTTGGATGAAATAATAGCTGCATGAATCATGACAGCAGACAAGATAGAGGAGAGCAGGAGGCGGGGTTACCAATCTACTCACTCTGGAGAGCAGAGTTCGCTGCTTTTAGATGTTGTCTCCAAAGTCTCCAGTAGCAGAAAAAAGTCTCTAAATTTGGCGCTAGGAGCTTTTTAGAAATCAGGGTGCTAGAGGGGTCTGAAAAGTGGCTAAATACAGCAACTAAAGCGCTAAGTTGGCAACACTGCTCTTTGCATGGTTTGTTTTCAAATGGTTTGCTGCTGTCTGTTTGGACCTTTCTGAACATGTGCAGCAAATGGACTGATCCAATATGGTGGACACTGAAGGGGGGGGGCTGAGACACAATTAATATTATAAGCATTCTGATGGCATTTTAGCGAAAGGATTTTTATCAAAAACATAATTAATGTGCACAAATAAGGAATAGAAGGAGTTTTGAGCAAGTGCACACTGGAAAAAGTACAAATCTAGATAAGTCATTTTTTTCTTAAAACAAGTGCATTTGTTCTTGGATTGAGGAGGTAAAAGAGATATTTTGCCAATGGAACGAGACAATTTACATTTAAAATAAGAAACACAATTGCATTGTCTTATTTCAAGTGCATTTTATCTAATTATTTTGTTTTAAGAGTAAAAATACTCATTCCATTGGCAAACTATTTCCTTTACCTATTCAAGTTAAGGGTAAATAAACTTAATTTAGGAGGTTTTGACTTATTTCTAGATTGTTTTTGCAGTGCATAGGCAAGGTTTTCCATATAAACATGCAAAGATTAGGTTAAATGGTTTTATAGATCTATTTTCACATAGACCTGTGAAAATAAATCAACCTATAGATCAGGGGCTCTTCCCCAGTAAAATGTGTTTGTTGGCTGAGCACCATTAGGGTCATATCACCCGTCTAAAAGCAGGTATCCGCGCCGAGAAGTAGAGGATCTAATCCCTTAAGAGGATAAACTGTGAGATCCAGAGCCAGGGATTCAGGATATACTGACTGTCTACGGTGGCCTGCACATGGCATTTCTGCCAACTTAGCAGACTGAGTGGATGTCAGGTCCAGACCTGCTGGTGGAGCCTTTGTTATTGTGCCTTTATGGAACAGGAACGGGGCTGCAGGCTGGAGACGCCTGAGGAAAACTGAGGACAACATGGATCTGGGGAGAACTGAGAGCGCAGGGAGCTAAGGTCAGTCACACTACTTTTAAATAAACATTTTTTGCCAAAATAATGATAAAAAATATGCACAAAATAAGGATGAAGTCAGTGTGAAGTAGAACTGATATTTTGGCAGTTTTTAAGATGCAAGGTAGTCATATTATAAATCTTTTAAATGCACGGAATGTTAATAAATTTATGGAAATGTTTCCTTTCATGCAAAACAAAATAATTGGTGCTTTTTGTCATGAAAATTATAATCATGTTAGTCGGATTTTATGCAATAGACTAAAACAAAGTGCTGCATTATTGCTTAGTGGAAGCAGAATGATCCCAGGTTTTAAAACTCCTCCAATAGTATTCACTCCCCCTGATTTAATGTTTCATTAAGCTGCTGTTTGCTGCAGTAATAGCTGCAAGTCTGTTTGGATCACATCTGCACACTGACAGACACCAGCTCTGATAGTACCTGCCCTCTAGGAGCAGTTAGTTTGTTGAAACACACACAGCATTTTGGCCTAAACACCTTCCTCCACTGGCCTTATGTTTCCAGCATGTCTTATAAAAACATAGAACCGGGATTTTAAGTCAGCCGTTTATTTATTTTCTATAAATTGGATAATTGCCTAATCATTTTAAGATATTTTTTGACTTCTCCAGCATTCATGTTAGTTATTAATAACCACTGAGTGTGAACTTGCAGCAAAGCTGATGCAGAATGTGGAGGCGGAGTTTAATGGCACCACAGGAACTGACCAACTAGATTAGAAGATGATCTGTTTGCGTTTATTTTCAAGATGCACAAAGAAATGTTAAAGGAATAGTACACCCAAAACATGATTAGCCTTCATTTTCTACTCACCCCCATGCTGAACAACACTCTGGAGTACTTTTTTGATATCTCAAATGCATCTGGAGATCTGGGAGGCTTCTTGCTGTCTGCTGACATTCAAATAATGGAGGTCTATGGCGCCCGAGGCAGAAGGGTCCATAAAAGTCCACAAAAAACGTGTCAATATTCCTCCATACTGCTCGTCCAATGTATTCCAAGTGTCCTGAGTGGGTAGCATCCAGAATTTACTCGAAACAAAGTCATTTAGAATGTTTTTAGAGCATAAACAGTAGTGTATAGGATTTCCTGAAAGCGCGTTCACGACGCTACGGAAGCCGGCAGACCAAACCAGATGAAAGTGCGCATTCAGCGTCTGCTCTGCCGATAATGCAAGCGTAGAAGAAGAAATGTGCTGTTTACCTGTGCAAAGAAAGAAACAACGAAAGAAAAATGTCTGAGGACTTCAGTGTTGAGGAAGAGCATGAGTTCTTTGCCGAGCTGAATGCGCACTTTCATCTGGTTTGGTCTGCCGCGGTTTCCGTAGACTCGTGAACGCGCTTTTAGGAAATCCTGTAAACTACTGTTTATGCTCTAAAAACATTCTAAATGACTTTGTTTCGAGTAAATTCTGGACGCTACCCACTCAGGACACTTGGAATACATTGGACGAGCAGTATGGAGGAATATTGACACGTTTTTTGTGGACTTTTATGGACCTTTCTGCCTCGGGCACCATAGACCTCCATTATTTGAATGTCAGCAGACAGCAAGAAGCCTCCCAGATCTCCAGATGCATTTGAGATATCAAAAAAGTACTCCAGAGTGTTGTTCAGCATGGGGGTGAGTAGAAAATGAAGGCTAATCATGTTTTGGGTGTACTATTCCTTTAACATTTTTTGATAGAAAAATCTTAGATGGCCTGAAATAAACATCTTATCATTAAATGGAACATTAAAACAATTGAAAAAACATTCCCACTGATCAATCTATTCTTTTCTATGTAGAGCCAGCATCGTCCATCCGTCCGTCCGTCCACGCCGCCATGCCTGCGTTGGAGGTGATCTGCAGCCTGATTGGCTGGCTGTGTCTCTACCTGTTGTTCTGCTTCGCCTTCTCTCAGCGAGGGCCTGAGTGGAACTGCCGCCTGGTCACTTTGACCCACGGGGTCGTCATAGTGCTGCTGACTGCATACGTTGTGTTTGTGGATGGTCCGTGGCCGTTCACACATGCAGGTCAGCTCTGCAAAACATAGAAACTATCAGGGTGTGGTTTAGTTTGTTGCCAAACATGGCTGATGTTTAGTTAAAAACAATGAAACGAAAACAAATTTATATTGATTCTTTCCGTTTAAAGAGGACTTCAGGTGGTTTTAGATGGCTTTAGAGTATAAAAGCTGCTACAGTAATTTTTTTAAGAGGATGACAGAATAACAGTCATTATTCTGTTCAATCCGCCCGACCTGTAACCAAGTAAACCTAAAAAAACATTCACAGATAAGTAAAAAACTGTAAAAAACACAAAGAATTTGTGTTAACCAAAATGTCCTGCACAGTGCACCGTGCAAATTTAATCACATTGTTGTGTTTATGCATGTATATTTGTTTAAGATTGCCAAAAATAAAAAATCCTACCAAAAAACTATAGATTCAGAATCGATAAATACAGAAACAGTTGGTTATACACTGCAAAAAATGGAAATGGAAATAACTCAACTCAACTCAAACTTTATTTATACCACAGTGCTGTACAGGAATCACAGTTAAGGAACATAAGATAAAAGCTAAAGGCTAAAATACATAAACACATAAAAATAGAATAAGATAAATGTTTCAATTAAAATACATTTTAGAATAAAATAAAATTTTGCCAAATGTCCACTTGACATGATTAAAAGCCAGGGAGAAGAAATGTGATTTTAAAGAGGATTTAAAAACCTCAAAGGAGCCTGCTGATCTAACATGCCAAGGCAAGTTATTCCAGAGTCTCGCTGCCATAAAGAATCAGAAGAATCAGAATCAGAATTCTTTATTTGTCATTGCTCCACAGGGGTGCAACGAAATTTCTCAAAAAGAAAAACAGTACAAGCAATTAGTGTAAATTTAAAAGAAAAATAAATACGAAAAAGTAAAAAAAAAAAAAAGGGGATACTGAGGCAGCGGGTACAGGTTATTGCACGTGAGGTAGCATATTACATTCAGTGCATTGCAAAAAATGTAAATCTAAATAAGTCATTTTTTTCTTAAAATAAGTTCATTTTATCCTAAGTTGAGGAGGTAAATGAAACACTTTGCCAATGGAACAAGAGGATTTACATTTGAATTAAGAAAAATCAATTGCATTGTCTTATTTCAAGTGCATATTATCTAATTTACTTATTTTAAGTGTAGAAATACTCATTCCATTGGCAAACTATCTTATTTACCTGCTCAAATTAAGGCTAAATACACTTGATTTAAGAAATTTTTACTTAATTTCAGATCGTTTTTGCAGTGTGTTACTGTCGTTCAGGGCAACAACAGCTCTAGGAAAGAAGCTGTTTTTCAGTCTGGTTGTTTTTGTCCTTATTGCCCTGAAACGTCTCCCAGATGGGAGCAGTTTAAAAAGATGGTGACCGGGGTGTGAGGAGTCCCTGATGATGCTGCGGGCTCGATCACCTTTAGTTTTTAGTCTGGTTTTAGGCATCGCCAGTAGCAGCTGATTAGAGGATCTCAGTGTTCTGGCCGGGGCATCGATTTGAAGAAGCTCAAATACTGGGGGGCTAGATCATTAAGAGCTTTAAAAACAAACAATAAAATTTTAAAATCTATCCTAAAAACAACCGGGAGGCAGTGCAATGAGGCTAGAACAGGTGACATGTGGTCACGTTTACGTGTGCCAGAAAGGAGACGGGCAGCTGCATTTTGTACCAACTGCAGACGCTGTAAAAGTGAGCGGTCCAAGCCAGCATAGAAAGAATTATTACAGTAATCTAATCTTGTATTGATAAAAGCATAGATTACGGTCTCCAGATCTTTTTGTGCACTGGAAAAAATCTAAATCTAGATAAGTATTTTTTTCTTAAAATAAGTGGTAAAAGAGACATTTTGCCAATGGAACAAGACAATTTACACTTAAAATAAGAAAACACAATTGATTTGTCTTATTTCAAGTGCATATTATCTAATTATCTTATTTTAAGAGTAAAAATAACCATTCCATTGGCAGATCATCTTAGTTACCTGCTCAAATTAAGGGTAAATACATTTAATTTAAGAAATATTGACCTATTTCTAGATTGTTTTTGCAGTGTGGCAGGTAGCCTTTCACTTTTGATAAAATTCTTGACTGATAAAAGCTGTTTTTTATGACCAAACTAACCTGGCGATCAAATTTCAACCTGTGATCAAATATTACACCTAGATTTTTTACTGTTGAGGGCCCAAGAAGTCAGGGGGGAAAACTGCTGGACTACAACCAAACATTATAATTTCTGTCTTACTTTCATTCAGATTCAGAAAGTTTGAGGCCATCCAGCTAAATAAGTCAATATTTCTTAAAAATTAGGTATAAGGTTTCTTAAAATAAGTATTTTTTTCTTGAACTTAAGGGAGATAAGTGAGACACTTTGCTAATAGAATAAGATAATTTACATTTAAAAAAAAAAAAAAACAATTCCATTGTCTTCTTTCAAATGCATGTTATCGAATTATCTTCTTTTAAGATAATTGAATTGAGAAAGCTTCCTGGAGAGTCGGCGAAACGTCTTCAAATCTTGGAAACCAACTTTTACGGAACTTTTTTAAGAACAATAATACTCATTCCACTGGCAGATCATCTTATCTACCTGCTCAAATTAAAAGGAAATTTAACTTAATTTAAGAAATTTTTACTTCTTTCTAGATTGTTTTTCCAGTGTAAATACAGATGAACTGCTTCACTGCTGAAACTTAAATTAAGGATAAAAAAAAGTATTTTTGATTGTTTACTTTAGACATTTGCAATATTTCTCCTGCTTGTTTATGTTTTTCATTTATGATTATGTGGAATAGTTTTGAGCAGTCAACACCTTACCAACAGTGGATTATTAGACTGGTGGAGGGATCTTCTGGTGGAGTTAATCTAAGGCCAATTAAGGAGCAAACTTTAAAGGAAAAATCCTTCATATTCAGAATACAAACTTCTGAAAGTACTTTAAATATGAAATTCTTACATACTGTTCAATAAATGATAAGTGTTTCTAATTAAAGGTGCCCCAGGAGATTTAGGAAAAAAAACGGTTCCAGCAAGTTATATTTTTAAAATACACTAAATATACGGATGCTGTCTGTCGAGGTGATTGACAACGAAACAAGCCAATACGGAGCGCTCGTGACACATCAATGCATCATCCTTCCTGAAACCAATTAGTATCACAAAATACTACTAAGACAAAAAGTTAGTATCTCACCTATCGAGAAAAAATACAGCGACCACGGCATCGGTTTGAAGCCGCTGCTGTTCCTTCAACCTTCGCCAGCGTTCAAATGCTGAGCATACCAGTTCACCGCAGTTCTTCCAGCAGTCCACACTTTCTCTGCTCTCTTTTTCTCATGGTCTTCTCCTTCTTTCCCATCGCCCGGCTTGCCACAGGTTTGCCTGCTGTGTCTAAAAGTAGCAGCAGCAGCAACCCAGACTGACAGCTCATTGGCTCATTTGGATCACGTGCAGCCTGGAGCCGGACGCTCCCCAGGGCTTTACCGTATTAACAGGAGAAGAGGCGCAAGTGAAATTAGACACTGACTGTCGTCAGACAACATGCAGTAATTTATGAATGTTTTAAATCAGGTTGGATACGGGTTAGCCAGCAGGTGGGTCCGGATCCGGACCCTGGTCCGTTAATCCGTGACCTCTGACCTACACTTTATTTATTTGGCAATAATTCACATAAATGGATCCAGTTTTAATTTTAAGCTTTTTATTTTGTTGTGTTTTGAACAACAATCTGAATTGTTAAATCATTTTAGGCTTGTTTATTATTAGTTTTGAAGATTGACAATTTCATATCAGTTTGTAATAATATACAGTGCTAACCAGAAACAGAACCTCTATCTCAGAGGTCATAGAGTAGCGGAAACCTGGATGAATAGGCCAAGTGTTCTGTTCCCCTGTATGGAGGCTGGGGCTGCGATGATAGATTCCCTTTAATGACCCCACTTTCCCGCTATCATTGCAGCCCCAGTCTCTGTACAGCAGAGCGGAGGGCCTCACCTATTCAGCCAGGCCAACAATTCCCTTTAAAATCACCCCTTTCAGAGACATAGACAGGTATGGGGCATTGCTGCCTCACAAAAGAACCCAAACGACCTTCATTCCAAAGGGATGGACCGGTTTGTCGTTTCAATTTGCATGCTGTATAAAGCCTGGAACTCTTTAAACACTTTAAATCAGGTTGGCTTCCGGGTTTGACAGCAGGTGGATCCGGATCCTGACCCTAGTCTGCAAATCTGTGACCTCTGTATTCCAGCATCCAGTTGCCATGCACGTGGGCATTGTCAGTTTCACTATAGCTCTGGTGAATTTTAATGGTGAAGTCCTCTGGAAATCTTCAATAATTGTTGTTGATTGCAGATGTGTCTAGTAGTTCCCATTGATTTAGCTTGTAAAGCGGGGAGAATGGCGCTAGGCTTACCGCACCGTGACGTCACTGCTGGGAGATGGCAGGAGGGAGGGGCTACTATATTTGGGCAAAAATGGCCGCTCCCAGACTCAGTGATTGTGACGAAAATGTTTTTATTTTTTTACTGATTAACACTAAATGCATTAAATCAACACGAAAGTATTACTTTTAAGTATAAATAATGATCCATTGATTATTCCTTGCTGACCGGACTTCTCCTTTAAAGTTTAAGCCCTAATGTTTAAATCAGTTTAAGCATGCTGACTTTTAACATGCTCTCCTGGCACTGAACCTTCCTACACAATGAAATTATTGGCAGGGAAAAAGTCATGAAACCAGTTTAGTTGTTTGGATGCAGATTAAGAAGCCAAAACCTATTCCATGCAATCCAAGATAAGAAAGTAACATCTCATTAAAGGAATTGTATACCCAAAACATGATTAGCCTTCATTTTCTACTCACCCCCATGCTGAACAACACTCTGGAGTACTTTTTTGATATCTCAAATGCATTTGGAGATCTGGGAGGCTTCTTGCTGTCTGCTGACATTCAAATAATGGAGGTCTATGGCGCCCGAGGCAGAAAGGTCCATAAAAGTCCACAAAAAACGGGTCAATATTCCTCCATACTGCTCGTCCAATGTATTCCAAGTGTCCTGAGTGGGTAGCGACCAGAATTTACTAGAAACGAAGTCATTTAGAATGTTTTTAGAGCATAAACAGTAGTGTATAGGATTTCCTAAAAGCGCGTTCACGAGTCTACGGAAACCGCGGCAGACCAAACCAGATGAAAGTGCGCATTCAGCTCGGCAAAGAACTCATGCTCTTCCTCAACACTGAAGTCCTCAGACATTTTTCTTTCGTTGTTTCTTTCTTTGCACAGGTAAACAGCACATTTCGTCTTCCACGCTTGCATTATCAGCAGAGCAGACGCTGAATGCGCACTTTCATCTGGTTTGGTCTGCCGCGGTTTCCGTAGACTCGTGAACGCGCTTTTAGGAAATCCAATACACTACTGTTTATGCTCTAAAAACATTCTAAATGACTTCGTTTCGAGTAAATTATGGACGCTACCCACTCAGGACACTTGGAATACATTGGACGAGCAGTATGGAGGAATATTGACACGTTTTTTGTGGACTTTTATGGACCTTTCTGCCTCGGGCACCATAGACCTCCATTATTTGAATGTCAGCAGACAGCAAGAAGCCTCCCAGATCTCCAGATGCATTTGAGATATCAAAAAAGTACTCCAGAGTGTTGTTCAGCATGGGGGTGAGTAGAAAATGAAGGCTAATCATGTTTTGGGTGTACTATTCCTTTAAGTGTTTTTAACAAATGCAGCTGTATTTCATCATTAGCTACATGGAAGAAGAGTTTAACTCAACGTTTGTGATTTCCCTGCAGGAACAGAAAACACTGAACTCCAGGTATTTGCCTTGGCGGTCTGCCTGGGCTACTTCTTCTTCGACATGGGTTGGTGCATGTGCTACCGGAGCGAGGGGCCGGTCATGCTGGCGCATCACGTCACTAGCATTCTGGGCATCCTTCTGTCCCTGCTGATGGGCGTGTCGGGCTGTGAAACCTGCGGGGTCATCTTCGGCAGCGAGCTCACCAACCCCTTGCTGCAGACCCGCTGGTTCCTTCGCCAGCTGGGCCTGTATGACAGTCTGCTTGGAGACGCCGTGGACCTGCTCTTCATCTTACTGTTCGCCACAGTGCGGGTTGGCGTTGGGACTGTAATGTTTTACTGCGAGCTCACCTCTCCCAGAACTTTGCTGATCATGAAGCTCGGCGGTGTGGTCATGTATCTGTTAGCGTGGGTCTTCATGGTGGACATAGCCAGGTTTTGCTACAAGAAAACTAAGGCCAAATATAAGAAGTGGATGGAGAACCACAAGCTTACAAATAAAGAAAAACTAGTTGGACATTCAGACAAGAGTGACTGAGAACATGTAAAGATATTTTTCTGACACCCTGGGAAATACAAGTAGACTTATTTTATACATGTAGTCAGGGGTCTCCAACTCCAGCACATTAAAACTTCTGTCCTGCATCTTATTGATGCATTGATCCTCCAACATACGCGAATCAAAAGTCTGAAGTGGTTTATTTTCCATAATTCAATATGAGCCATTCGATTGATTCACCTGTGTTGGAACGCGGTGCATCAACAGATCAAGAATGGTGTCTTTTTGTGCACTGGAGTAGGAGACTCTGCCATAGCGGAGACATGTTAGTCCTGGTAGAGCAGTATAAATCCTCAGAGGCTTTGGTGGCTGTAACCCTGTTTTGGTTTATTTAAGTGATTTGAATGGATGGGACATGATACTAATCTCATTAAGAAGATTCAGTTGCTCTATTTCCACTAACTCTCAGAGAACCGATCCGTGCTGAGTTCGGACATTGGTTCCTTATAACCGTTTACACGTCACACTAGCACGGTTCCTCGCCTCCTAGTGATGATCTATGGTACTACTGCTCTCTAGAGGTAAACAAACAAATCAGTTGCCAAACATAACCTCCTGAAACAAATTCAGGAGATTATGTTTGGTTACAATTGAGATATTTCGTTGTTGGCGGAGAATCAGGTGAAGAAGGCAGAATTTACTTGACAGAGTCGGGTTTTGGGAAGTGGATTCGACAAATTATAGTCTAGTCAGGGCTTACAGACGCTAGCCTCGTGAGACCATCCTGATCTTGCGAGCTTTCAAGGTTTCACTCGCAGATCAGTCTGGAGACTCTCCGTTAAAGAAAATTTGGAGCCGTTCACCAAACGAACGTCCAATCAGCGTTGGCTTTGAGGCGGGTTGAGGTGTGACTCAACGAGAAGCGCGACAGTTCAGTCTAAAGAACATGGCGGCTTCAGCCGATGAAACTAGCGTTAGAGTGGCTATCGAGCAAGTTTTATTGGAATTACAGAGTATTTCTTCACTGAAAGAAGAGCAAAACACTGCTCTGGAGGCTTTTCTCAGAGGAAAAGATGTTTTTGCTCTTCTCCCGACTGGTTTCGGCAAGAGTTTGATCTATCAATTGGCTAATCTTCGTCGTCACTCTGTTAGTACGTCATATGCTTCGTTGATCTGATTGGTTTATTTGGCCCGTCTATCACCAACATAGGCCAATCAGCTAACCAGTATTTTCGCCCCTTCCCAAAATTACTTCAACGGAAGGTTTCCAGATGGATATGCGGAGCAAATCCATCTGGCGGAGTCAGGTTATACAGACGCAGGAAACAAGGTCAGATGTTGAGGTTCTTCACACTGCAAAGCAGAATCATCACTGGAAATCGTGCGGCACGGTAGGGAAGATAGGATTTTTATGAATGTCTGAAATTTTATGATTACGGAGGCTGAATGTAAGGAGATGATGCGGTCTGCTCATGTGCTCTTTGTTATCTGAGAACCGAGCCAGAACTGATCCTACTGGTGAACTAGTAACAGTTTAACTAGGTTTGGTTGTGTCTCGCACGGTCCGGTTCAGTTGAGCGTGCCATTTACACTCAGCAGGTATCTGTGTTACCGTGCTCGGAAGCGATCTCGGCACGGTTTCAAAAGGATAGCGTAACTCAGAACCCAGGTCGTCGTCTGCATGCGTGTCGCAGTAAATGCAGATATGATCTGAGTCCAAAGAGATCATGTCCTAAAGGTGAGCATTGCCGCCTTTAAAGAAATCTTTACTTAGCTTTTTTTGCCTAATCTCTTTCCCCACCCTGCTTCCTCAGTCTGGGTCTGCATCGCCGTCTCCAAACCGAACCCTGACAACCAACAAATGGTTTGTGTAGAAACATGGACATGTACCAGAAAATGGAAAAAAACTTAGCATTACTTTAGTGGGAAAGCCTCGATGTTTAATACAAATTTATTAAAATTGGTGGGTGGTCGGAGCAGGACAAGCTTTTAAAGCTTCTGAGGATTATTTTACTATTCTACGAACTCACTACTATATGATGTCCATCTACTGCCTGCAGATGGGCTATTTGCTGATGAAATAGAACCACACTCCAAGTCTGCATGATGGCTTCTAAAGGGTTAAAGGTGCTATGTACAGCTTTGCTTTACATAAATGTAAAGATAAGAATAGATAAAAAGTATAGACATTGTTTACTTTGTTCTAGTGCTACCGAACTCACCATGAGACCTAAAATAGTTGCTGCCAGGTAGACTTTTTTTTTTTTTTTTACTTTTCATGGATGCTTCAGGTAAAATTTTATTCATTTCAATTTGTTTCTATATGCACAACACATGTCTAAAGGCATTTGACAGTTCAGCAGATCATACAGTCAAACTGATTCAAAGTTTTCTAAGGAGTGGCTTATTGACTCTTCAGCAATCCCTCACACTAAGCATGCTTGTAGCGACAGTGGAGAGGAAAAACTCCCATTTAACAGGAAGAAACCTCCAGCAGAACCAGGCTCAGTGTGAGCGGCCATCTGCTGAGGCCCACTGGGGTTCAAGGATACAGAAGCAGACATAGAAAAAGAAGCATAGATACAAAAGGCAACTGTCAACCAGCTCCACAGGCGGCCCCGCCCAGGAAACACACAGCCAGGCAGACGAGCTTCGAGCACATCCAGTTAGTCACAGTCAGAGAAACAGGACTACACTGGAAAACAGGCCAATCTCCAACATCTAGAAACAAAGGTGTTGATGGCAGCAGCACAGCTGATATTTCTCTCCAGGATGGAGTCACAGCCAAACAGGAACAGACCAGATGAAGCTACTATGAGAAAAAGCAGAGAGAGCAGAACGTTAGAGATTGAACTAACAGATTCTGCAGAGTGGGAGAATAGAGATAGAATGAAGCAGAATGATGAAAAAGGGGTCCCTATGTCCTCCAGCAGTCTAAGCCTATAGCAGCAGAACTATAGAGATAGCTCAGGATAACCTGAGCCACTCTAACTATAAGCGTTATCAAAAAGGAAAGTTTTAAGCCTAGCCTTAAAAGTAGACAGGGCGTCTGCCTCACGGACTAAAACTGGTAGTTGGTTCCACAGGAGAGGAGCCTGAGAACTAAAAGATCTGCCTCCCATTCTACTTTTAGAAATGGGAGGCAAGTTGACAGCTTGAAAGTCAAATACAAAGAAATAAGAAAATCATATTTATTCTGGGTCAGTTTTTCCCCCTGATAAGTCTTACCTTGATTTTAGTTTTGTTTCTATAAACTTACATATAACTTTACAAACGCACAAATTTCTCCTTGACCTTCAGTATTTGGATGAATGTTGAATAAAAAAAAGAGTCCTTAAGATGCCAATACATTTTCTAAAAGCCGACTTTTTGAACCGTTTCAATATATCTGGGTCCAAATCTGTTGAATCTGTAGTTTTTATCTGTTTTCCTGGACTCATTTCATTGTAGAAAAGCCTTTGAATTATTACTAGACTGATATAATAATGGGATATGAACTGATTTATGTGAAATGGATGTGAAATATCCAGTGGTAGATAACAATTATTTGTAACATAAAAAAAAGAAAAACAAAAAATCGGGAATAAAATAGCTGCAAATGAAAAAATTGGAAACTTGTAATTTCAATTAAATTATTCATCTCCTTCTCACTCTGTTTATTTCAGTCAGCAAGGAATGCTTTGCAGTAATTGAACTGAACACCTTTTTCATTTATTTATCCTTTTCAGTCAATCATTGTT
This sequence comes from Cyprinodon tularosa, assembly GCF_016077235.1. Classification (NCBI taxonomy): domain Eukaryota; kingdom Metazoa; phylum Chordata; class Actinopteri; order Cyprinodontiformes; family Cyprinodontidae; genus Cyprinodon; species Cyprinodon tularosa. The sequence goes on along the minus strand of NW_024038994.1, from coordinate 23,034 downwards.
TTGATATTTAAGTCTCTAAATAACATTGATTTAAACATACAAAAAATACAGTTTGTGAAAGAAATAGCTTCAACTATTTCCCCCCCTTATTTTCAGTCACCACTGCTGCCCTAAAATGTCTTTTTTAACATTATTTCAATTTGGCAAATACTAATCAAACATTACCCTCTAATAACTGATTTAAGTCTGTGTCCTTCAGTGCATGCATGGTCTTAAATAAACACGGTTCAGCTCATCATTTTGTCAACAATAGTTAGTATATATTGTCTAAATAAATATTATGTTATACTTTCTGGAGATTCTAGCATTTATATTGTGATATTTACGGAAAAACCAACAACAGGTAAATGAAAAGCCTGGTTTAGATATAGAAAAGCGCCTTCCTTTCCCAAACCAATGTGTTTTTTTACACTTTCCAGGTAAAAACCCGTATCCACAAACTTGTTAGGTATGCTGTTCTATTCATTTTATTTCTATAACACCAATTCACAACACATGTCATCTCAAGGCACTTTACAGTTCACCAGATCTTACAGTGAAATTGATTCAAAGTTTTCTATCTAAGGAAAACCAGCTGATTGCATCGACTCATCGACTCTTCAGCAATCCCTCACACTAAGCATGCTTGTAGCGACAGTGGAGAGGACAAATCTCCCTTTTAACAGTAAGAAACCTCCAGCAGAACCAGGCTCAGTGTGAGCGGCCATCTGCTGAGGCCCACTGGGGTTCAAGGAGACAGAAGCAGAGATAGAAAAAGAAGCATAGATACAAAAGGCGGCTCCATCCAGGAAACACACAGCCAGGCAGACGAGCTCCGAGCTCCTGCTGGAGGACATAGGGGTCCCTATGTCCTCCAGCAGTCTAAGCCTATAGCAGCAGAACTATAGAGATAGATCAGGATAACCTGAGCCACTCTAACTAGAAGCTTTATCAAAAAGGAAAGTTTTAAGCCTAGCCTTAAAAGTAGACAGGGTGTCTGCCTCACGGACTAAAACTGGTAGTTGGTTCCACAGGAGAGGAGCCTGCTAACTAAAAGATCTGCCCCCCAATCTACTTTTAGAAATTCTAGGAACCACTAGTAAACCTGCAGATTGAGAGCGAAGTGCTCTGTTAGGAACATAAGGAACAATCAGATCTCTGATATCAGATGGAGCTTGGCCATTTAAGGCTTTATATGTGAGAAGGAGGATTTTAAATTCTATTCTAGATTTAACAGGAAGCCAACGAAGAGAAGCCAGGATAGGAGAGATATGATCTCTCTTTTTCATTTTCATCAGAACTCTGGCTGCAGCATTTTGGATCAGCTGAAGGCTTTTAACTACAGTTTGTGGACTTCCTGATAGTAAATAATTACAATAGTCCAGCCTTGAAGTAACAAATGCATGGACTAGTTTCTCAGCATCACCCCTGGACAGATTTTTAATTTTTGCAATATTCCGCAGATGAAAAGAAAATTCTAGAAACCTCTTTGATATGAGATTGAAATGAAAGGTCCTGATAAAAAATAACACCAAGAATTTAGCCTGTTTACAACCGCTGAAGCGACCATCAAAAAGTTGGGGTTGAGATGATAGCGGGAAGGGCTGCATTGTATATTTTTGATTCCTTCCCGCTAACATTGCAACTACAACTCCTTTACAGGGGAGCAGAAGACCTCACCTGTTCAGTCAGGCCAACAATTCCCTTTAACGACTCCCCTTCAGAGACATAGACAGGTATGGGGCATTACAGGCTAACAAAAGAAGCCAAACAACCCCCAAAACAAAGGGGTGGACCCGTTCTTCCGTTTCAATTCGCATGTTTTCTAAACAAAAACAAGGCTTTGTTTCTTTTTCTGACATTTTGAATTGAAAAGCTTCCTGGATGGAAGAGAAACGTCTTCAAACTTGGAAACAAAGTCCAGAGGATGTTTTTTTTTTTTTTTTTACTTTTTTGGAAGTTACTTGGAATGTGTCAGTATAGTGGCTAAATGTCCGTGCTTAAATATTTCTTCTCATGAATGCAAATAACCACTCAGTCAGACGGAAAGAACGAGTCTACGCGTGTTGGTATTTGAACGACGGTAGAAAACAGTGTGTTCGCCCCGTCTTTATTTCCAGTCAGAACAAAGCACACAAGTTTTTTTTTTTCCAGAGACGCACAGCTCTGCAACGTCATCGCTCAACGTCAAATCCTATCAGCTATTATTTAAGATAATTCTAAGCATTAACAAATGCAAATTGAAACCAAAGGAACTTATGAAAATAGTAAAGCAGTAACTTATTTCTAATGCAATCAGAAATATTCTATAATATGCAAATACTGAACATATTCAAAAATAATAACTAAATATGAATGTAAATTACTAAATAGAAAATGGCACCAACATTTCCGGCCCCTAATTGCTCATCATGGGGATGACAATTACACTAAACAAATAAACTGAAAAGTCATTTTCTATACTCAAATCCCCATTACTTAAATGTACTGAAGTCTAAACATAAACTAACTTAAATTCCAGTAGTTAACAGACAATTAACTGGATGAAATGTCTTTCACTGTCCATGAGATTCTTCCGTCTCTAACAAGAGACACAACTTGTCAATGGGCCTCTCAAGGGTGTTGGTCTTCGTTTTCACGAGGACCCGACGAACAAATCCTTGGGCGTCGGGAATGGTCTTCTCCACCTTTCCCATCAACCAGGACCCTCTTGGAGCCCTTTCATCCACAATGAGTACGACGTCCCCCTCTTTCACATTCCTCTTCTTCTCCAGCCACTTCTGCCGTTCTTGTAGGAGGGGCAAGTATTCTCTAGACCAACGCTTCCAGAAGATGTCTGAGATATACTGCACCTGCCTCCATCTTCGTTTGCAGTACAGGTCTTCTTTGTGAAACGTGCCAGGAGGGAGTGCTGGCCTTCCCTTGAGCAAAAGAAGATGATTCGGTGTCAGTGGCTCGAGGTCATCGACATCATCAGATGACTTGGTAAGGGGTCTGCTGTTGATCACTGCTTCCACTTCGCACATCACGGTGTGCAGACATTCGTCGTCTAGACACTGGAGCTTCAGGACACTGCTGAGTACCTTGCGCACTGTTCTTATTTGGCGCTCCCAGATTCCGCAGTGGTGCGACCCAGCAGGTGGGTTGAAAATCCAGGTAACTCCTCTTTGCAGCAGAGCTTCGGAAATCTGGGACTGGTTCCATTCCTTCAAAGCCTTGCGGAGCTCATGCTCTGCAGCCACAAGGTTTGTACCATTATCTGATCTCATAATCTTCACTTGTCCTCGTCTAGCAATGAAACGTCTCACAGCATTTATACATGAGTCTGTGTCCAGTGAGTGTGCGATTTCGATGTGTACAGCTCGGATTGTAAGGCAAGTGAACAAGACTCCGTAGCGCTTGACTCGCGCTCGTCCACGCCTGGCATCAAAGGGGCCGAAATAGTCTACGCCAACGTTGGTGAATGGTGGGTGATTTGGCTGAAGACGATCTGGTGGTAGATTTGCCATTTTCTGTTCACCAACTGCAGTTTGACTCTTTCGGCATTTCACGCACCTTGAAAGCACACTTCTCACTGCTGCATTCCCTTTGCATATCCAGACTCTTTCTCTCAGTCGAGCGAGGGTGTGGTTCCTCCCTCCATGCCCAGTCTCCTCATGTGCGTTCCTGATGATCAGAGTTGTGACATGATTATTCTTGGCTAGAATAGTCGGATGCCTTGTGTGTTCCGGCAAGGCTGCCTGATGCAGTCTTCCACCAACCCGGAGGACACCATCTTGGAGGAACGGGTCCAATCTCACGATGAAACTGCTTCTCTTGACCTTATCACCATTCTGCAGTGCACAAAGCTCTTTATGAAAAGTTTGTCTCTGGCTGAACTGAATGATGGCAGTTTCCGATCTCCTGATGTCCTCGACGGTCAGATGGGTTCCTTTCAGGCCAGATTTCCACTTCTGCATGTGGTCGTCAACGATCTTAGGTTTCACAGTTTGATTACCTTGAGACTGGGTTTGAGACTCAAAGATCTTCCTTTGTTCACACAGATTTCTAAGCAGCTCCTTCAGCCTCAACATCCAGGCAACTGCCTTCCTTAGACTGTGCCAGTTAGAATAATGATGAATCCGCTTGAAGAGAGGGTCTGTGCTTGAGTTGACGGCGTCGATGAGGTTCACAGTGATCTTGCGCTTCACCTCGGCATCATCATCACTTATCTCTCTTGAGAACTCTGAGAGGACCGGCCAGTGAGACTCGTCCTTGGCAAGGAAGTCAGGTCCTTCAATCCAACTCTGAGACTCCATGAAATGCTCTGCATTCATTCCTCGTGATGCGTGGTCAGCTGGATTAGAAGATGTACCGACATATCTCCACTGTGCTGGCCTTGAGTTCTCTCTGATTGTCGACACTCTATTCGCTACGAAGGTTTTGAAACGAGCGCAATCATTGTCAATATAGCGGAGGACAGTGGTGCTATCTGTCCATAGCACAGACTCCTTGAGGTCCATTCGAAATTCTTGCTTCATGAGCTTGTCCATTTTCACAGCGATGGTAGCTGCAGCCAGCTCAAGACGTGGGACAGTAACTGGCTTGAGCGGCGTCACTCTAGATTTTCCTAGCAGAAACGAGCAATGGATTTGACCATTGCTGTTCTCAATGCGAACGTAGCTGACGACTCCATAGCCCTTCTCGCTAGCGTCAGAAAAATGGTGTAGCTGTGCTGACACTACTTAACCAAATCCCTCCGGTTTAATGCACCTCTTGACAGAGAAGCTGGCGAACCGGCTCAAGTCAGACAGCCAGGCAAACCATCTGTTCGCAATTTCTTCAGGAATGTCATCGTCCCAGGTAAGTTTCAACCGACAGAGATTTTGCACAATGATCTTAGCCATAAGGATGAACGGCGACAGGAAGCCAAGGGGGTCGTAAATTGAGCTTATGACTGATAGGATACCCCTTCTGGTGACAGGCATGTTCTTCACAAGAATGCGGAACTTGAAAGAATCTGATTCTATGCACCAGTCCACTCCAAGCGCCCTCTCCATGGGTAACTCATCCCTGTCTAGATCTAGATTCTTGATCTCCTTCGCACGCTCATGTTCGGGAAGTGATGACAATACTTCACGGCTGTTGCTAGACCATTTAGCCAAATGGAATCCTCCACCTTTGCAGAGTGCAATGAGGTCTTTGGTTAAGGAAATAGCCTTCTTCTCGTCAGACACTGAGACAAGGCAGTCATCTACATAAAAGTGCTCAAGAATCGTGGTTACTGCGTCAGGTGACGACCTATCTTTCCCATCCTCTGCAGTCCGGCGCAAGGCATAATTAGCACAGCTTGGACTAGACTTGGCCCCGAACAGGTGCACAACCATCTTGTACTCACGCAGAGGCTGGTTCAGATCTCCCTCTGGCCACCAGAGGAATCGCAAAAAATCAGAATCTTCGTCAGGGACTCTCACCTGGTGATACATTGCCTCTATGTCTGAGATGAGTGCAATGTAATCAAGGCGAAATCTTGTCAGGACTCCAACCAGACTGTTCGTGAGGTCCGGCCCCTGTAACAACTCCTCATTCAATGACTTTCCTTGGAAAGAAGAGGTGCAATCAAAGACGACCCTCAACTTACCCTTCTGCGGATGGATCACGCCATGATGGGGAATGTACCATACTCGGCCATCATTGCGGTTGCGCTCATTGGCAGGGACTTCCACCGCATAGCCTTTGCTCAGCAGGTCTGACACGAAGGCTGTGTAGTCGTCATGAAAGCTGGAGTTCTTGGCAAGTTTCCTTTTCAGGCTCAATGCTCGTTGCTCAGCAACACTCTTGTTGTTCGGCATCACAATGTCTTTGTTTTTAAGAGGCATACCAATGCAGTAATGTCCATCAATTTTCTTGGTTGTTTGCGTCACACACTGCATGAAATTAATGTCTTCTCGTGACATTTCTGACTTCTCTTCGCAGGCTTGTTCCGGAAAATCATGATTGTACTGCTGCAACAGCATGTTTTCCACATTGCTGACTGACACTCTGTTGACTGAAACACCATGACTGAAATGACTTGGTGGTTTGAGTTAATTCTCTTTCTTCAGAGGGCCATTCACTACCCAGCCAAGGGTTGTCTTTATGGCGTAAGGCCCGTCATTGTGACTGTGGATTATCTTCCACGGCTCCATTGCAGAGTAAGCATTCATTCCGATGAGCAACTCCACATCTGCATCGATCTGTGGTAACTGCACTTCCTTCTGCAGATACGGCCATCTTTCCAGGTCTTTCTCTACCGGAACGTTCTCCTTTGTTACAGGTATGTCTGTGTGGGTGTAAACATCTGGCAGGCTGATGTACGTGCTCTCTGTCAAACCGCACACCTCCAAATCTGAGAGGACAAAGCAGGACACAGGCTTTTCCTGGCCCATGGTACGTAGTAGCACTTGAGTCCTCTTGCCATTGACACCAAGTCGCCTCATCAACCTTTCAGAGCAAAATGTTGCTGAACTTCCCGAGTCCATAAACGCATACCTTTCCATGGTGTTGTTGCTCTTCTTGGATTTGATGCGCACCGGCACAATGGAAAGGATACTATCACTGCCTCCGGCCCCGGTGACAGCTGACAGTTCACCTTTGGATGACATTTGCTGTTGTGGGCTAGAGTGTTCACTAGTGAAGCCTTCACTTGACTTCTCAGGCTTGGCAGTCGTTTGGTTGCCATCTTCCTCTCTCTTCGTGTGGAGCAGTGTAGGATGTTTCTTAGTGCAAATTTCACATGTGGCTTTCTTTTTGCAATCTTTTCCCATGTGCCCTTGAGTCAGACACCCAAAACAAAGACCTTTTCCCTTAAGGAACTCAATTCTTTCTTTGTTCGGCAGACTTCTGATTTTGTTGCATGCACTCAGACCGTGTCCCCTGTTGCAGAAAAGACATGGCTCTTGAAATGCGTTGCTAGTCTGCTTAGTCCTTCTTGAGTCAGAAGACTGATCTGCTGGCATTACGCTTGTTGCTAGGCCAGTGGTTCTTTTCAGTCGACCCATAGCAGGTTTAGCGCTGAACTTAGACCTTTCTCTTGCCTCAGCAGGGTCTTTCACATCACCGAACAGTGGGTCTGAAGCTATCTTAGCTTGTCTGTTGATGTACTTTACAAGATCATCAAAGTCTGCTCTCCTTTTTTCTTTCTCTTGGATGTCGAAAGCTACAACTCTCCATCTTTCCCGAAGCCTGAAGGGCAACTTGTGGACAATGATTCGAAGGTTGCTTGGACTGTTCATTTCCTGTAGATACTCCAAATTATTTATTACATTGTTGCACCCAGTCAGAAAAATTGAAAAGCTGTGGAGCGACTTAGCATCTTCTGCTTTGATTGGAGGCCATTTGACAGCCTTGTCAACGTAGGCTGCAGCTATTCTCTGTTCATTGCCATAGTGATAAGTCAAAAGCTTTCTTGCCTCCTCATACCCTTCTTGTGCACTCATGTGTTGGCAACTTCTCACCAATTCTCTCGGCTCACCTGTGGTGAATTGTTCTAAATAATACAGACGATCTGCATCATTGTCTGTCCGACTGTGAACGATGTGCTCGAATGCTCTCAGGAACGGCAGGAACTCCAGAGGATCACCACTGAATTCAGGGACTTTGCGTTGAGGTAAATTGGCTAGTCTTTGTTGTGTGACTAACATCTCAGTGATGTCCTTCTGTTTCAGGATCACCTCACCGAGTTCCATTTGCCTTGCACCAGGATGTATGCTGGCACCTGGACGTGTGGTTGCAACATCATCCTTTTCTTTCTTCACTTGCTCATGCGGTGTGTTCCTAGCTGGAACATGAGGCACACGGTTATCTGGGAGAGCTTGAAGACAGCTTGAAGATTTTGGTCTGACGTCTGGACCATGACGTGGGATGGTTGTAGCTGCATGCATGTTTTTGTTCAGGTATGAATGCATCCCATCTTCCATGTTATCATATTCTTCTAGAACCTGCAGCCTTGCTGTGGATTCTGCGAGAGCTGTCTCGAAATCTAATTTCTCCAATTGAGTTCTCATCTGAATTTTCTGATATTTCAGCTGTGCTGCAAGATGTGCTTCCTGTGCAGCAAGCTGTGCTTCTATTTGGGCCTCTTGCAACTGTAATGCTTCTTTCTTCTTAAGTGCATCTGCACGCACTAGTAAAGCTGCTCGACGAGCTTCCTCCTTCTTACGCATAGACGATGCATGAGATGATACGCTGGATCCCTTACTGCATACGCTTCGTACTAGGACTGAAGCCTGCTTCTGATGCACAGTGGACACACTGTCATCTGGATGCACCTCTTCTTTTCTGGATGCACCTTTTCTTTCTTCTTCTGACAACAGTTCGCTTACTGTGTTATTAACTTCAATAAACTCATTCAGCAATTTTGAGTATTCTCTCAAGTGATCCTTCTCTACTGTGTGTGCATTGAAATCATCTCTCATTAAATTATCAATTTCCTCTGCTTTGGAAACAAGGCGAGCTAAAACACGTTTTCTTAGAGACATTTGCTTATCAAGCTTCTCACTTATTGCCTTTGGAGTTAACTTGATCCTTCTTTTAGTTTCTAGCTCAACATTGTTCTCCATCTTGTTTCCACTCTTGGACACTTTGAACTGCTATTTATGTTAAATAAGCCTCAGCAAACTCTTGCACACTTCTGAAATCCAAATAAGCTTTCCTTTAATCTTAAAACATGTAGTTTTCCAAAGTAAGATTTAAGGCTTTATTTCCAGAGAAAGGCTTGAGTTTCTTCTAAGCTGATGTGACTTTTCTTTTTTTTCTTTTTTTAAATAGCGTTTTTTCCAAACCAGGTAAATGGCTTCTTAAAAAGCAGAGCAGCACACTTGAAACTTTGAGCAAAATGACTCATCCACGTTACTTGGCGTCGGCAAATACAGTTAAATATCATGAATTTTCAGTCATTACTTCCAAGTCCGACGCTTTGCTTATTTATTCATTTGTATCTGATATTTTTGTACTCATCCATCATCATTGAGGCCGTCTGGAAATCCTCTGGTGAGTACCGCCCTCTGCTGCTCCAAGCCGGCAGGCTTCCTTCACCAGCGAGCCCAACGCATGCGGCACTTTCCTCAGTTTCCCTCGGAACTTGTCTCGCCCTCGGCGACTGTTTTCTACTTAATATAGTGGCTAAATGTCTGTGCTTAAATATTTCTTCTCATGAATGCAAATAACCACTCAGTCAGACGGAAAGAACGAGTCTACGCGTGTTGATATTTGAACGACGGTAGAAAACAGTGTGTTCGCCCTGTCTTTATTTCCGGTCAGAACAAAGCACACAAGTTTTTTTTTTTTTTCCAGAGACGCACAACTCTGCAACGTCATCGCTCAACGTCAAATCCTATCAGCTATTATTTAAGATAATTCTAAGCATTAACAAATGCAAATTGAAACCAAAGGAAATTATGAAAATAGTAAAGCAGTAACTTATTTCTAATGCAATCAGAAATATACTATAATATGCAAATACTGAACATATTCAAAAATAATAACTAAATATGAATGTAAATTACTAAATAGAAAATGGCACCAACAGTCAGATTAATATATAGACATGTCAGAAAGCTTTGTTTCTATGCCAAGTATCCTACATAGGGAGTCCTTCCAATAGATATCAGATCAAATAGACAGAGTCACTCAGCACTCTGTGGAGGAAGCCCATTTCAGCATTTTTACTAGAAACTTGTTTTACTTCGTAATGCATGGATGGCACATGGAATATGGACCGGTTAATCTAAAACTATACCTTTTCAGTCCACTCTATAGCATGATGAAATTACAAACAGACACACAGCATCTGCAAAAACCTACATCCACCGTCTTCCTCTTATTCAAGATCAGATCACTAGGTTACCAGACGAGACGGAAGCCCTGATGTCAAGTTTCCCTACAGTAATCTGACTCATTATGGGGAAATTTCCAGAACAGATCCAGATATTCCTACTGGATTTGGCAGGTGGGCTCCTCCAGAAAACCCTTCAAAGATAATTACCAAGGACACATCTTAAAGGAAAAGTCACATTCAGAATTCAAACTTGTGAAAGTATGAAATGATTCCATCCTGTTCAATAAATGATCTTTTTTTTTTTATTCAGAGTAATTTTCATGTGAATGTGCTTTACTGGAGGCATCCATGTTTGTCAAAGAACACTACTGCCACCTACTGGTTAGTGACGTCACGGTGCGGTATCGGCTGTTGATCAAGTCCCAGTGCTGTATCTGGTGTTTGTCACAACGCGCTATTATCCAAGTCATCTTGAAAACATTCTTCTTCCAAATGTTGGCTACATATTACGGGTTTTTTCTCTGGCCAGAAGTTCGATGGCAAATCCTACTCTTTTTTTTCACTTTTCCCCGATGTATTCCAGCATCCAGCTGCCATGCACGTGGGCATTGTCAGTTTCACTATAGCTCTGGTGAATTTTAATGGTGAAGTCCTCTGGAAATCTTCAATAATTGTTGTTGATTGCAGATGTGTCTAGTAGTTCCCATTGATTTAGCTTGTAAAGCGGGGAGAATGGCGCTAGGCTTACCGCACCGTGACGTCACTGCTGGAAGATGGCAGGAGGGAGGGGCTACTATATTTGGGCAAAAATGGCCGCTCCCAGACTCAGTGATCGCGACGAAATTTTTTTTTTTTTTACTGATTAAATTCATTTGTTAATCTTAGTTTTAGGTATAAATAATGATCCATTGGTGATTCCTTTCTGATCGGACTTTTCCTTTAATAAGACGGATTCTTGAATGACATCAGGAATCCAATGACATCAGCAAATGACCCATCAGGACACCTACAGTAGTAGCCATTCAAAATTTCCCCACTTTTCTTAATAGGTCCTTGGCTGGTCCCCTACAATAAATTTTTAAACATCTAAAATATTCTTTCTGTCATGATTTGTGGACATTAAGATCTAAAGAAAAGCGCCATCTTCTGGTCAGAGTCTGTAATTCAGTGAAAGGTTGGAGTCAGAGTGAAACACCGATGAGAAGGCCAGTGGCTGGAAGTTGGAGGGGATTTTGCTGCCATTTGACTGGGAAGGGCCATTTTAAATGTATCAGAATGTAGACTGACCAATAAATCAATGAAATTAAGTTTTTCATTTCTGGCTCCCACAGTATCAATACAATGACCCATTCCATTTATCCATCCCAAGCTGATCAACTTAAAAAGACGCCATCTTGACATCCTGTCAATGAACCCCAAACAGATCGGACGAGCCGTAGGTCAACAAAATGTAGTTATATTATGAAACAATAATAATAATAAAAAAGTTTGTGGAACAGATTAAAACAGTTGTATAATAAATCTTCTCAAAGTAGTTTGTGTCGGTACATTACATAACGTCATGGTGAAATACAAGGTACAGTGGATAAAACCAAAGACAAGGCTGATACACTTTAAGCAGTCATTTTACAACAAACATCTTTACATTTAAAAGCTTCTCAGTCCTTTTACATATCTTTGTTTTTTTTGAGTGCTTTATCATACACACACCTAAAACCATAGGGTGCAGTTCTATGGCCAGAAAGTCCAACTCAACAGTGAGATTCTGGGACAGATGGCACCGATTCAGGATTTTGAATCATCTGCATGCTTGAAAGCCCTGCTGAGGATTGCATCCCTTCCATGTACAGTAGTAGCCATTCAAAATTTTCCCACTTTCCTTGATGGGTCCTCGGCTGGTCCCCTTTTTAAACATCAATCTTTGCACTAAAATATTCTTTTCTGTCATGATTTGTGGACATTAAGATCTAAAGAGAAGCGCCATCTCCTGGTCAGACCCTGGAATTCAGTGAAAGGGTGGAGTCAGAGTAAAAGAATATGAACGCCCAGGAGAATGAGAGTGGATGGAAGTTGGAGGGGAATTTGCTGCCATTCGGCTGGAGTTTGACTGGGAACGGCCATTTTGAATGGCTGCTACTGTAACAGGAAAAGTGTCACACAAACTGCCAACCTAAAACCCGAATGATCTCAGACAGGTATAGAAGATCTAATTTATAAACTTTAATGTTTTGGCAATGTAAAGGTTCCTTTACAAACGCCTTTTACAGCTGCTTTTTCTATGTCTGCTTCTGTCTCCTTGAACCCCAGTCGGCCTCAGCAGATGGCCGCTCACACTGAGCCTGGTTCTGCTGGAGGTTTCTTCCTGTTCAAAGGGAGTTTTTCCTCTCCACTGTCGCTACAAGCATGCTTAGTGTGAGGGATTGCTGAAGAGTCAATTAGTCGATGCAATCAAAGTAAAAAAAAATAAAAAAAATGCATGCCCAGGAGAAGGTTGGGATTGGCCATTTTGAATGGCTGCTACTGTATTTCAGTTTTGTTTAATTTATCTATAATATGTTTTCCGTTATTTCATTATATCATCTTTATCCAACAGTATTCAACATTTAGGCAAGGACATTTTAAATCAGGAGGTGTAAAACTGGCTGTTAAACAGCAATAAAAGAAAAAAGAAAAACAGCTTCAGCTGAAGTTTTTAGCAAATCAGTCATGTTACATTTATAATAAGTTATAAAAAAAATTGGTCTTTTTTTGGTCCCTTCATATTAGAGAGACTTTATAAAACAGCTGCATTTCAGCATACTTCTAAATACCCCATCAGCAAATTTTTCTATTTCGCTTTTTTCACTTTCTTGATATTTTTTTATTCATTATTTATTCAAGAAAAAAAAAAGAAACAGTTTCAGCTTTCCAAACATTCATCTGCCACCATAGTTTGGACCAGAAAAACTCAAAGATCATTGGATGAAAACCATTTCGCCACAAAATAAATCCTTTTTAATTCACTTTAACTGACTGGTTATATTCATCACTGCTGGATTTTGACCTTTTGTTTTTGATGGGTGATTTTTAATGTGCATTCATAACTCTAACAAACGGTTTTTCTTATCTTTTTAATTGAATTTCGCGTAAGTTGAACTTAATATGGGTTCTTTCAGAGAAGAAATACAAGATGACATTTACGTGTTTTAAATAATTAATGATTTTAAAAAATATATGTTTTTTCACCATTATATATTTTTTAAGATACTGTGAAATTTGCTGGTGAAGATTCTCAGTCATCCAGGTCATAATCGGTAAAAAAAAAAAAAAACTGACTGTTGTTGGCCCGCAATACCCACAGGCCAACGCATCCCAACAACACAACCCCCCTTTTTCAGAGGCATAGACCAGTATCGGGTATTGCAGGCCATCAACAATCTCAGGAACTCCCCATTCCTAAGGGGTGGACCTGTTCTTCCAGTTCAATTTGCATGTTTTCTAAGCAAAAAAAAGGCTTTTGTTGATCCACTCTATAAAGCCCCAAACTCAACACTACTCCTGACATTTTGAATTGAAAAAGCTTCCTGGATGGGAAGAGAAATGTCTTCAAACTTGGAAACAAAGTCCAGTGGATTGTTATACTTTTTTTCTTTTTTTTTTTTACATTTTCTGGAGTAGAGTGAAATTTGTTTTAAAAAACTGTCCCATATTGTAACAACTGGACAGAGCAGTATGGAGTCAGAAAGATGTCAAAATGTTTGTAAACTTCTAAATCTTAGTTGAAACAGAAAAAAATAGAATTTGATATTTAAAAAGCAAACATAAAGTAATATTTTAATATCACTTTTTCTCCTTTTATTTTTCTTTATTGCAGTTTTAGATTTTATATTGCTCAGATTCAAATCCATTTCTTTCAGTTTATTTTTTTTTTGTTTTAAATTCCTTTTTCAGTTTTTTTTTACACTTTCAAATCAGTTTTTTTCACATTCAGATTTTGACCCTGATCTGACGGGAGTTGGCGAGGAAACGTGGTTGACGTTGATGTTCCGTTTAATGTTGCATTAACTATTTATCCAGTGTAAATGTTTTTAACGTAATATTTTTTGCCAAAAAAAAAAACAAATAAATGCTGCAGGGAATGTTTTTTTGGAGTTCCCACAGTCCGTGAATGCAACATGGAACGGGACATCTCTCCAGCGCTGCTGCAAGCTGTCAATCGTGTTTCCCCGCCCACTGCCATCAGATTGGGCTCAAAATCTGAATGTGAAAAAAACAAATTTGAAATTGTAAAAAAAAAAAAGTCTTGAATCCTGAAACTGAAAAGGGAATTTTAGAAAAAAAAATTAAGTGGAAGGGATTTGAATCTCAAAATCTTAAACTGCAATAAAGAAAATAAATAAAAAGAGGAAAATTGTATCCAAAATACTAAACTGAATTAAGAGTTTCTTCAAGCTGTGGAGAAGAATTTAGATTCAATTCTTATTTTTTTATGTTTGCTTTTTTAGTTTCTCAGATTATAGGGTAAAAAATTGAGATTCAATACCACCTTTCAGCTTTTGGTTTTTCAGTTTCAACCAATATTTGTAAGTTTACAAATATTTGACCTCTTTCTGACTCCATAGAGCAGAAGATTCCCAGTAAATCACTGAATGTTGGTAGAGTTGGCAGCACTGCTGCTACCAACCTAAGGTCCTCGGTTCAAATCCCTGCCTGGGGCCTTATAGCATGGAGTTTAAAGGTTCCGGTAAAGTTGTGGTTTCTTTCTCTGTATTTCAGCTTCATCCCCCAGCCCAGAAAACATGCTTGTTTGGTTACTTGGACTTATAAATTGCACATATATGGCTGTGTGTGTCTATGATGGATTTGTGACCTAATTAGGATTAGTTGGCGCCTCCTGACTCTGCAAGAACAAGTTTGGATAGACAATGGATGATTTGGTAAAGGGAAGATCCTCAAGGTTGCTTTTGACATGAAAGCTTGGATTTTAAAATATTTTCTAGAATAAAATGAGGTTAGTAAGGCCTTGGGTTGAATGCAGAGCAACAAAGGTGTGAAACACCAACCAGAAGTGGGCAGGAAAGGTTTGACAGATGAACTGTATGACATGAAGCCTGAAAAGCAATAGATCACAGAGATGGAAAAGGACCAATCAAAGGTGCTCTATAGGCCCAATTAAGAAATGTGGAACAAACTAGAGCTGTTAAATGAGTTCTGGATACCTAAAATCACCATCTCTGACTCACCGTTTCTGTCATCAGTAACTTTGATTTGTTTAAACAGTTTTCTGTCAAAGGAAGCCCAGAATAAAAGGAAATAACCCAGAAACCAGAGCTTGGCATTGGATAAAAAAAAACATTCTTACATTAACTTTCATTTCTGGTTCACTGAAGTCATTAAAACAACAAAGTCAGTATGTTAGCCTTAATGCTACGTTCAGACCGCACGCAGCAGGAGCAGCAAAAACGCGCGCGCTGCTTCCTTTCTGATGCTTGTACAAGTTTAGTTCCGACGCTCTTCTAAAGCAGCGGTCCCCAACCACCGGGGCCGCGGGCCGGTACCGGTCCGTGGGTCATTTGGTCCCGGCCGCACAGAAAAAGTGTATATATATATATATATATATATATATATATATATATGTATTTTTTTTGTATTTTTTATTTTCATCTCTTGTTATTTATCTTTTTGTATTATTTGTAAAGTGACCTTGAGTGTCTAGAAAGGCGCTGTTAAATAAAATGTATTATTATTATTATTATTATATATATATATATATATATATATATATATATATATATATATAGGGCAGGGCGTTAATATAACAAATTTATTTATTTGTTATATTTATTTTGGTCACTTTTCTGGTCACTTTAGTTTATTCTTTGTCAGTATTTAATAACATAACCCAGGTCTCTTAAGTTATTTTTCTTTTAAACAATTCTGTTATGGTTAAAAAAGTTGGTTAAATAAAGATTTAATTCGAAGTCTGTGTTTGTGTTCTTTATATTAAAATTAAATCATTTAGCAATATAATAAAAAGTCCAGGCAGACCTGCACATAAAATATGGTTTAAAATCTTTTCAATAAATATCGATATATATGCATTTTTTTTTTTATCGATAAGCTTTTTTTCTATATCATATTAGCACTTTGAGATTTTTTTTTAGCACTTTGAGATTTTTTTTTAAAATGTAAAGTGCAATACAAATAAAATGTATTATTATTATTATTATTTTTATATCGTCCAGCCCTATATATATATATACCATCTATGGATGGTTCCAGTAGCCAATTTGTCATCAAGTTGCCCTGGTTCCCTAGCAACTGAGGTGGCAATCCCAAGCGACCCAAGAACATGAGAAGCTTGAGAAATACCAAGGGCTGAAAGGGGAGCTAGAAAAGATGTGGAAAGTAAGAGCAGCAGTGGTACCAGTGGTAATTTATCGACGATCAGAGTCTGAGTGATGTTTTATTTTGAAAAATATAAAAAATTGCGGTATTCTCTCCCAATTACATTGTCGGTGCATCTGTGCCTCTTAACACAGGTTAATTCAGTTCAAGACTCATCCTATCTATATCATCCTATCTTTGTGAAGCGGGATTTTCTGCGGTTACAGCGACCAAAACAAAGCTACGGAGCAGACTGGACATCAGGAGCACACTTCGTCTGTCATTTTCTCCGATTACGCCTAGATGGGACCGGCTTGTTGTTTTATTTTTATGCTGTTTGTATTTGATTTTATGCCAGTCGTATCATTTTACAGATCGGCTTGTTGATGTGGCGCGTCCAACAGCAAAAGTCTAGCTGCTGCTGCTGCTTCTGAAGCGCCTCACGTGCATTAGAGGCTCAGAAGCTCACGACGGCCGTTTCAGCTGCTTGAAACCTGCCTGGACTTTTTCTGCGCCTTGATGCGCATCAACCATTGACATGCGGTCTGAACGCAGCATTAAGGGTCATCGTTTTGGAACACCTATGACTGGCAGTATCATTTGAACATCTTTGTCTTGGAAGAAATCCCGTTACTGGGTGGCTGCAGTCTGGTGCTTTTATTTCCTTGCTGTTTTAATGGATCCATAAAGGTTTTTCATGGAGTCCTAAATGTCTCTCAACCGTTCCTGTTTCTCTCTATCCCATGCATCCAGTGTTTATGATTGCTTCTACACCAAAAGGTCTCCTTGGGGTAAAACATGATACTGATTATCCTCTGCTCTGGCTTATTGATGGAGTTTGTTGCTGAATAATCCTGAAAATGAGGAGCAGCACTGTCCAGTGATGCAGGCTCACAGCAGCAGAACCTCCACTATAGAAGTAAAATCCTCCATTTGACTCACAGAAGTCCCTCTGAAACAAAGCAGGCAGAGAGTTTGTTCAAAAGCAGAATAAAAAGACGTCTCTTCATGCTGCTCGGATGGAAATCAGAGGACAGAGTGAGCTGAGACCCACCATTGTTGTCATCAGAGTCCGTCGCCCCATTGTTGTGAATTCGCTTCAGTTCATTGTACTTCATCTCCACATCCTGGAGGCACATAAGGAAAACAAAACAGTTTGTTCGGCAGGTCAAGAAAAACAAATGCACCTTTTGTCACTGTGATAAGAACACGGAATAAAAAGCCATTAAAGGAAAAGTCATATTAAGAATTCAAACTTCTTAAAGTATTTTAAATATGAAATTATTACATATTGTTTAATAAATGATAAGTGTTTTTAATTGAGAATAATTTTCATTTAAATGTGCTTCAAGCTGGGCGTACACTGTATCATTTTTTTGCCCTTTTCAGGCCGACTTTCAGCCTGATGGTGCGTAGTGTTGTGTACAGGGGGTAACAAGGGGCCATCAGCCTCTAACGACCACCTCGTCATCAGGAATCGTAAGGTCAGGGGAAAATCAAACATGTTTGATTTTCAGTCGGCTGTTGTAAGGCAGCAAAGTAAATTATAATAAAACTAAAACGATTTCTTTAAACCAAACTACAATGTTCCTCTTATATTTGGCGAATTTATGTTTAAATATTTAGTAAAACCATTTTGCGGTGCATGACGGGGTTTTGCATCTAAAGATTAGTGTTTCCCGTCTTACATGCATTGTTGCCAGGTTGGGATGGCAGTTTAGGACGGGTAAAAAATGTTTTTCTTTAGATAGATTTCTTTAGATTGGCCTAAAGTTTTTCTTTAGATAGATTTCTTTAGATTGGCCTAAGAGATCAATAGACTTTGGTCTAGATTGGGCGAGATTTCCTATATCCAGGCGGTTTTTGAATTTTTTTTTGGGCTGGAAAAGAGTCAGTGACATCTGGAAACCCTGCTGGACGTTACGCAGCAGCAGACACTGTGGCGTCCGTGTTATTTAACAAAGTAGGTAAAACCGCATTATAGAAGTCTTGGTGATGGTTGTCGTGTGATTCTTGGCGATAGATCGGTTAATCCACAATGTGTATTTGTGGTGTGTTTCACATTTGAGACGCACGGGTTTGACTGTGCTTCCATTTTGTTTGCTTTTTTTTTTTATGGGGGGTGGGGGGTGGCATAATTGAACCGGAGCAGATGGAAAAAAGCCAGGGCTGAAAAAAGTTCCCAGTCTGAGCCTGCCTCGTACAACAGCAAGACCACCAAGATTGGACAAAGTCCACGGACGTTGTTCTGGCCCCTCCTTCTTTACCCAGCATGCATCAGAGCAGACTTGTCTGTGTCGCTACCCGATCCGTACCGGTAGCACGATCCGTACCATCAGCTCATTTGCACCTGCGCGGAATAACTTCCGGGTCGCCAAAAAATAATGTAATTACGGTACTGAAAAAACTTTATTTATATCCTTAAATAATTAAAGAATACTAAACTACATCGTAAAGACAATATTGAATACTTTTCTGGAAGAAATGGATGCTTATTAAATTCAATCCATTGTAATGCTTGACGTCGTCATCAGACATGCTAAGAGCAGTCTGGGAATATATTATGAAAAACTGCAGGTCACGAAAGGTAGCAAATGAATCCATTGTGGGATCAGTACTGCTGGAGTGCATAGTTAAGTACAGAGTAAATCAAATATTTAAACAAATTTAAATATATACGCTGTGTGACGTATATTTGCGCATGCTCAGAGCAGTCAAAGTAACTATCACAAGGCGATTGAACTTTTTTATGTATTTTTGTTTTTTTATTTTTAGAAAATGAAATATTGACGAAAATACAAAGTTATACAAAAAGAAACCCATGCCTCTAAAAAATACAAAAGAATAAAAAAGTAAGAAAAAGGAAATATTGCCACCGGAAGTTATTCTGTTCGCGCACGCGCAAATGAGCTGATGGTACGGATCGTGCTTCCGGTACGGATCGGGTAATTAGGGGGGCCACATGCCGAAGGCATGGCCCACCTATTACTATTGCACATATTTATTCCGCGTATTATTAGGGGGGCCACATGCCGAAGGCATGGCCCACCTACTACTATCTCACATATTTATTCCGCGTATTATTAGGGGGGCCACATGCCGAAGGCATGGCCCACCTACTACTATCTCACATATTTATTCCGCGTATTATTGTGTGAATGCTGTAGGCATTCACACTATTGAGATCCTGTTTCTCTTTATTCTTTATTTATTATTATTTTTATTCTTCCGACCATTTTTTGTAACGCTACTACTTCTGCATACTTTATGCTATTTCAACCATTCAAATTTCACAATATTCAGCTCATTTAGGACATGTCGGCTATGTCTTTTTGTATTTCTACCTCTTTTGCTTTTTAAATTATTCAGCTTTTTCTGCAAATGTTTGCCTCATTGAAATGAATGGCATTTTGCTAAAATTCTGCTAAATCTTCTGCTATTTTGCTCTTTAACTACTTCTGCATACTTTCAGCTAGAAACACCATTCAACTTTTAAAATGTTTCCGTATCTTTCTGCTATTACAGTTTAACTCGGCTTTCAGCTAACTTTTACAGTTTTTCTTCAGTGAAGCTTCAAACTTTTAAACAATTTTTAAAGATTTTCAAATTTATAATGGAAGTCTATGGACGGAATGTTCAGCTGCTAGAGTGTGCCACTCTGGCGTTTTCAAACATTTCACTCATGCCGAACAGCTTCAACTCACTCGCTCATTTTTTACTCTATCTAGATGAATTTTACATCAAAACGTAGGGATTTTTGTCAGGATTCAGGAAATGTAACCCTCATTTGTGTGGCATTTACGGTTTTCCGACAGTTTGGCCCAGACCACGAAGAAGTCCACACTTCCCCAATAGAAATCCAATGAGAGCTCTCTGAAAATCCAAAGTGAAAATTCAAAAAAACAAAGTTTTTCGTATCGCTCCCATTTGGGAACCGTTCAACGTAGCAACATGAGCCTTGGTGAAGTTGTTCCTCAGACCTTCCTAGCACTCACATTGAAGGAAGTGTGTCGATATCTTTTATCGTTTAGCTAGGAAAAAGGTTTGTTCGGGGGTAACAAATCTGTCCGAACCCCAAAATCATGATTTTGACAATTATACACTTTTTTACATCGTCACCACGCCTAGACCAAATATTGTAGAAATATAAAAGTTACACCAGTTGTAGTCCAAAGATGGCTGACGCTCACGGTGAAAGAATTTTTTGAATACCTAATACGGTTTTTGCTCACCGCTCGTTTGTTCGGAGGGAAAGTTTTGCTTTTGAGAGTTCTGCTCTACCATTGTGCTGCATGTTAATCAATGAGACCAGCAGGATTTCTCAAACCTTTTTATTCCTCCTTCCCATTAAGGTTGTGAATAAGCTACATCCATGAAAGTTACCCCAATCGGAGACAAAGGATAGCTCTCGCTTAGACTGAAAGAATTTTTTAGATACCATTTACGGTTTGTCTTCAGCACTCGTTTGTTCGGAGCTGATAATCCCATTCAAAAAAGCCTGAGAACTAAGGAACGAAAGTGATGCGCGTTTCTCTCTGTCACTGACAGGCTCGTTAACGTCGTCAAGGTAACCGTGCTTCAAAGAGATTTACCTCCACCACTTTAAACAGCACATTTTAATCTAATGGAGGGAGACAACACTGATTTAACATTAGGAAGTGGATACAATATGACTACTGGCCATGACCCTTCCCTTCACACGCAACCCTGATAGACTTTCAAAATAAGACTCCGGGGACCCTTCAAAATAAAAGCTCCTACATTAAACTCATATTTTTTTTCCCAGCATATGGCTCAACATTATGACCCAAACTCAACCACTTTTTAAGAAAAATGAGACTAGGGGTTTTTCAAAACACACCCCACAGCAAATTTCAAAATAAAAGCCTCCCATTGCCACTTCATCTACTGCCCTAATAACAGGGGAAAAGAGTGATTTAAGGATTTGAAAGTCATCAAATATCACTGCTGGGTCTGACCACTTTACTCAACACACAACCATGCTAGACTTTCAAAATAAGACTCCAGTGACCCTACAAAATAAAAGCCTCTATATTATACTTGTGTATTAATTGATGCAAATGGCTCAGCATTATGACCCAAACTCTACCAGCTTGTTTCTATTAGACTCTAGGGACCTTTTCAAAACATACCGCAGAGCGAATTTCACAATAAAAGTCTCCCATTTATGCTCTAACACAGCATCTATTCACCCAATAACATGGAAAACAAGTGATTGCATATTTAGAAATGGATTCTATATCACTGCCTGGCATGACCCTTCCCTTGACACACATCCATGATAGACTTTCAAAATAAGACTAAAGGGACTCTACAAAATAAAAGCCTCTTTCTTACATACACTCATTCATTGTGCCGTATGGCTTGTAGCTATGACCCAAACTCAACCAATTTCTTCAAATTACACTACCAAGGCCTGTTGACCACACACCTCAGTGCATATTTCTTAATCAGGTTCTAAGATTTACACTGTAATAAAGCATCTGCTAACCTCGTAACATGCAGCCTAAGCCTGCCAACGGTGCTGTCATCAACACAACGGCTCATAACATGCAGGTTAGATTTTTTGATAAATTCAGCTCCTCAAGTTTTATTAGCTCTTTTTTTATAAGCTTCTCTCTCTGTCCTTCCTGTGCTTCTTATGGTCAGTCTTATACTTTGGTTTGTGGATTTTCAAGCTTCTAAGGATGACACTGTTTTCTCTATGCTGATCAACTGACACATTTTAATTAATTTCAATTTTTTTTTACAAGTCTTGACATTTCCACATATGATTTCAGACTTTAATACTTATTATACATATTCAACATTTATCTTCCTATTCTTAAGCTACTCATTTTTGTCTTCAACTAGTTAAGATTCAACTTTTTTACTGTTTATGTTACCGTTTTTGCTATTTTATAAAATTTCTGCATATTTTTTCCAATTTTGGCTTGATTCTGCTCTCTTTCTGGAAAGGCATTAAGCTTTTCTGCTTGCTGTTAATTCATAACATGTCTGCCATGTTTCTGCTGTTGGCTTCAGCTACTTTTAAGAAACTAATTAGACTTTTTTTTTGCTATTCCATACTATTTCAGCAGCTTTGACTTTCAATTTCAGCCTTTTTCTGCCATTTTAACCGTACAGCTTACAGTTAAGCGTACAGCATTCACACTGCATTTTCGCAGGAAATGCAACTTTTTCTAGTTAGGGGGGCCACATGCCGAAGGCATGGCCCACCTATTACTATTGCACATATTTATTAGGGGGGCCACATGCCGAAGGCATGGCCCACCTATTACTATTGTTCCGCGTATTATTGGGGGGCCACATGCCGAAGGCATGGCCCACCTATTACTATTGCACATATTTATTCCGCGTATTATTAGGGGGGCCACATGCCGAAGGCATGGCCCACCTACTACTATCTCACATATTTATTCCGCGTATTATTAGGGGGGCCACATGCCGAAGGCATGGCCCACCTACTACTATCTCACATATTTATTCCGCGTATTATTTTTATTATAGCTTATAGTTCTCCTCGCCACCAAAAACTTCGGCGCGTAACTAGTCACGCACCATTCGTCGGATCGGGCCCAAAGTTGGCACACGCGTAGAGACCAATGGGGCGATGCGTGCTTGTATAAAACTTTCTCATTAGTCCGAAGGTTTGCGAATTATTAGCGAAAACGTCGCAAAAAATTCCCATAGGAAATGAATGGGGAGAGGAAAAAAACAGCATAAAAAACAGCGCTTCACTGTGTTGGCATACATTCACGTAGAAAAACAGTTTAAAGCTCAGTTTGTAGATAAATCCTTCGTCTGCATAAAACTGAAGACGGCATGTTGATAACTGCTACGGTTTTTGTATAATCAGACCTCAAGCGCCA